>NW_020884893.1:2691869-2801148 GCF_003945725.1 Corapipo altera | reverse complement strand
GATCAAAACTACGAGCTGAACAAAACTAATTTCCTGATTTTGCATCATTCTTGTAACTGCCTGCAACCTGAGTATCGTTTTATACCTGATAATTGCTACAATAATTCCTGTCACTCCTGAAAATTCACCTGTAATAGCGGAGAGAATATAAGCAGAAATACTGATGCAATGGGTGATTTTTTGTGTTACTGTCTTTAGGATGGTATGAAAAGCCATCACAAGCAACAGGGATTCAAAGCAATACTCTTTTCTCATTTCTCTGTATTTCAATATGATCCACTCGATGCACTGTTGCAACTTGAAGCAGTGTTTAAGGCAATATAGAAGGATAAAAAGTAGCACAGGTTTCTGAAGTGTCATCAGGTGCGTGCTTAAATATATCTGGTATAAGTATATGAACATATATGCAAATCTGTATTATGTATATCTACAGATGTCTATACACATGCAGTTCCCAACACTCTAAAGCCCTGATCTCTGGCTTTCTTATTAGACACGTGGGATCAGACAGTTTAGATTCATATAATTTAGCATCTCATTTACATACACACAAATTATACTTAATTTGTCTTTAATTACTGAAAGCATTTTTCCTTAGAATTGTATAGTTCTTTTCCTGTCTCCTTTAATAGAATTCCTCCTGCTTCACCTGGCTGAAAAGCCTTTTAGGTGAAATCCTGGTTTGTGGGAAATCTGACTGAAGCCACAGTAACACAGCAACCAGCAATTAAAATTAAGCTGATGCAAACAACAAGAACAGCAAATGTAATCAAAAGCCAGACCAGACACTCTGCATTCTATGGGTTTTTCCTCATTCTGCTGGGAATGGTTGGATTTGCCTTGGCCTTTCCTTCAGGCTTTCTATGATTCTTATTAATTAATTTGTGCTTTCAAATTGCCATTGCAAAAAAGCCTCTTCAGCTTTGCCTTTTCAGTTTTGTTTTTCCTTCTTCTTGCAGCTCTCCCTAAATGCTTTCATTGTTTACCTACTGTTGGTTCAAACGAGGATAAGTTGGTGCTTGTGTCTGTGGTACAAGAGATCTTACTTAAATTTAATTGTGATCATAGTTTGTGATGTTAATGATTAGGGTTGTTGATCCCTTTCTCATTGGAGACAGCCAGGACAGAGGGTTCGTGGTGCTGGGCAAAGGGCATGACATCCCTATGGACTGGTTCAGTGTCCTGGGATGGAGCTGGAAGATCCTGCCCTCAAACTAAGACAAAGAGTAAACTATGAACTAGGGAAAGAGACCTGTGGCCCCCAACTGCTGCCGTGGTGGCCACAACAAATGTGTTTTACTTGGAGCAGAGTGAGGATGTTCATACTCACATTCCTGTGGTGCAGCAGATGAAGGGTAGGTGACTTTATAATTAGGGAGTTGGCAGCCACAGGCCAATTCCAGCCTTCTGCAGCTCTTTCCCAATAGTGACATTAAATTTATATACCCATGTTTCAGCTTCTCTGACTCCCAAAGTTCAAAATTTTCAACTTCAGACTCCTGTAATGTTGTTTTTCTTAGTGTGTAATTGCAGCCAAAACCTGAGACAATTAGGTACAGATATTTCAACTTCATGTGTAAGATTTGGTCTCCGTGAATCTTCCTGTGGTCAGGGTTTGGCCTCCTGCTGTAATTGCACTGGTATTTCGGGGTCCTGTGTGTTCTATTCTTTCTGAAGCACAGGACCCTTGAAAGGCTTCATCCCAGAGCATCCATGGTGCTCTGGTATGTGTGCTGTCTAACTTTTTTAGTCTAGAAGGTGGAGATATTAATGTTTGTTGCACCGGCAGGAATGCAACATGTGGAAAATGATCTTATGTCATGTTATGTGCCAGTGCCACGGCAGCACCCCCTGAAATAAAGCAGCATCAGGCACAATGACCAAGAATCCCGGAATTTCCCATGAAGAAGTGCTATCTGCAAAACAGGTACACCAAATCCAAGGTACACCAAATCCAAGGTCTTGCCAGTGAATACACAATCCAAAAGGAGGTGCCAGTGGTGTGATTCCTACATTTGCAGCTATGCCCAGTGACCAGTGGGTTTGAGCTGAGTTCCAGCAGCACCTGCAATGCAATCCCAGTGCCACTCTACAAACACAGATCAGCCTCGAGGAATGGACTCACAACACAGCAGGCCCGAGGTCAGTTGACAAATACTGTGTTGATAAGAAACCTGTGGAAAAAAAAAGATGTTATCACCTGAAGTTTATGGTTGTTGACGTGCACATCTATTGCCATCGTGCAAACAATAAATTTGGTTGCAGTGCAACAGTAGAAAATTCTCAGTGTGAAGTCAGAGAGAAGAATGATAAGGGAGTTCTTTCCAGGATTTGAGGAGAAAGGAGTTTTTTTAAGGGGGAAAAACAGCTTGAGGGAAAGTCTAAATTTAGAAACAGATGTTTAATAAGATAAATATAAGGCTGAGTCAACAGTAAATATATCCAGGAGATTAACGATGAAACTAGAATAGACATGAAGGAATCCCTTTCTCACAACTCAGGAGCACCAGGACAAAAAGGCTGGTTTCCAGGACCCAAATCTGTTTCCCAGCCTGCTGAAGCAGAAGTGTGCCCAGAGCGGACGTGGGAAGCTCTCCTACCGTCACCAAACCTTTTTGTAACCATCACACAAACAACCAGCGCAAGAGGAGTAGTCAAAGTGTCAAGAGTGAAAACCACATCCTGAATCCACACCAGTAACAGAAATAGGGAAGAAGAGGCTGATTTGGAGAGCACCATATTTCTAAAACGTGACCCTGTTTTTCCATGGGAATGAGTTATGACAGACTGCAGGGTTCTAATCTGTGCTTTTCTGACAAGCCAGTGCTTAAACAAATCTCTGAGCAATGTGACTCTCGAAAGGAAAGATGTAGCAGCTCACATGAATTTGGAGGGCAGAGCACGTGTTGTAGGGATAGTTTGGAGGAGGCATGAGGAACACAGCCTGTTGGCACATGGACAGAGCTGGCAAGGGACAAAGGCAGAACCTCTGGAAATGTTTCTCTCCATGTGAAGGACCAGCTAGGCTTGCAAGCAGGGAATCGTGTTACGTGGCATATGGCACAGAAAATAGCAGCTTTCTTCAGAATTTCACCTGAGGGCAAGGAATTCAGGTGAAAGCAAGTCTTAGATCCCCATTATATTGTTAGTCCTGGACTTTTTAGCTATTGCATTTGGTGCTTTCTAAGAAAGCTTTGAACACCCTTGGATGGGAGATTGATGAGTAATACCTTGAGGTAAACTCTGCAGCAAAAAGCTGAGCAGTTTTTCCCACCCCCAGGTTTGGTGTGAATCTTATCAACATTTCCTTTGCCGTTTAACCCTTTTTAATCTCGTTTTGACTGGCAGGAGGTTTTCAGTTTCACACTCTTTTTATACTTGGTTCACCCTATTGCCCAATACCTCACTGCTGGGCTCTGCTTTGCATTTTATACAGATTTTGTTAGCTTCAGCTGAGTGCCATTAGTCACAACTAAACCCCAAACTCAACAACTGCATATAAGAATTTATGCTCTAAGGAATTTCTCATCCATTATAGTCCTTGGAAAGCAATCCTTAAATGGATTCACAAAGGGAAAGGCTGGGTAGTAGCAGCAGTGTTTCTCTGGCACTTAGAGCCTCATCCTGTAAGAGTTTTGTCACTTCAATTTCAAATGGATCCTTAAAAAGATAATGATCTCAGTCCTCTCAGAGCTCGTATAGAAAAATAATCTTCTTATCCAGATTTTCCAACAGTCCAGTGGTTTAGCTCAATTGGCTTTACTGAAGCAGTATTTTCACACTTTGGCTGAGGATCAACTTGGGTGCTTTGACTTTTTGATGTAAAATATTTCCAGAATGAAAGGTATTGTCCTGGTCTCTTACAGGAGGGTAATAAGGAATACTTACTAGGATAAATCCTGTTGGATCAGGCTCCAGCTGTTTATCTTTGGGACATGCTGACTGAGGCATTTCATAGAACCTGTTAGTTGACAGAGAGGGAGAGAGGTAAGAGGGGAGTGTTTGCCCTTGTGTGTTTGTCTTCCCCTGTGCTGTACAATCTGTTCATTCCACTTCTCATCTGGGATGTATAAAATACAAGTGCAGTACCTACTGCTTCACTTGGTGTCAAGCAGGGTGCTTTAGCAGACCTGACTTTGAATGGAACTTGCACCATTTCCCTTCTCCAGGAAGAGGGAACTGCTCATCCTTTCCACTCCCTGATGCCATGGCAATTATGCAGTCACATGGGATGCTCTTGTTCACTCTCCCTGTTCTTCTATTCCCCTCACACAGCCTCCTTCACCCATGGTTTGGTTGTGTATCTATCACTTAAAATTACAGAACTGAGATTTCATCTCTAAATGGACATTTTTGTCCAAATATTTAGAAAAAACAAACCCAAACTCTGAGATTAGGGATTTTCTTATGTAAAGGAAAAATGAATGTTGTTTTTTTCAGGCATCTGAGCAACTATAGAACAGATGGTGATAACTTAGTTTTCATTGCCCTCACTGTGCTCAGTGTTCCCTCAGATGCCACTGTGCTGCCACCAGAGCTCTTCCTCAGCTCACTGGGGAGCAAAAGCTCAGGAGTTCTGGTTATGGATCTGTGTCCTTATTGTTGTGGCAGAGCAGGGCTCTGTCCCACGACTTTTCCATCATCTGACATTCCCTGTGGTCAGGACTCTTACCAAGTAGGTGATATGTCTGAAGTGCCCAATTTGCTGTGCATGTGTTTACAGAGCTACTGTACTATCCCTGTGCTTTCAGAGAACACATGGATCTACAGCTGAGCACTGGAAGCACCTGGAAACTCATGTGGCCTGGAAGAGGCTGCCACTGCCAGAGAAATTCCCAAAGATGAATTATCCATGTGGACCATACAGAGACTATATGCTGGACTCTGTGTTTTATGTCATGAATTCTTTCTAGACAGAAACCTTTTTTTTTGTTTGTAAAGCACCTAATAAAATGCCTCATGATCCAAGACTGGCCTATAACCTCCATTTATGATGGTAACATGTTAAATGTATATAAAATTTATGCTGTCCCCTTACAGAGATCTGTTTGTTTTCTGCTGCTTTGTTATTCTCCTAATTTAAATCATAGTGTAGTTTGTCTGAGAAGTTTGTCATGGAGGAGCCTAGAAACCCTTGTCAGTTAAAGTGCAGGGGGAATGGAATGCTGGATTAGAAGCAAAAGATGAACCAGGTGACAATAGCTTGTAGTCAGGGGAGAGCAGTGCCACCTGAAATTAAAATTATTGTATCTGGGCTAGTAAAGTTCCCTGTAGTGCTTTACAGTTCACAGTAAAATTTCGATGGATGCAAGGAGGAACCAAAAGAGTTAATGATCGTGTTGAAAGCGTTAGCCATCAGAACCCTGACAGCTTAATTGCTGTGCTGACAGCATGGGCTCTTTCACTGCTCTCATGGGATTTTCATCTCTCAGACTTGTAGTGAATTAATGGCTGGCACTCAGACACACCTTTCTGGCAGGAGGATGCGTGTAGGTGGCACAGCAGACAGGCAATAAGGAGTTACAGGTAAAAGCACCTGTCACACAGTCTCAAGACTCCCTTTTGTGGAAGGGGATCAAGCCCACATTCAAAGGTGTTTGAGAAAAGAATAAACAGAAGTTGTTCTAATTTTATCCAGTGTTTATTTTGCAGTTAATCAAGCTGGATTTGATTTTTGTTTCCATCTTGAATAAAAGAATAAAGGATCCAAGCAGCCTCTAATCAGTAAGCAAGGGGTGAAGTGTATTTCTGTGGAGAGATTGGTACTGACCCTTAACAGCCACTTTGTCTGTGCATTTGGACTTACAGTGGTCTTCTTATTTCTGTGCAGAGACTGCCATAACTTTTGATGCTGCTACATTTAATAGTGCTGCTGCTGAATACAGAGTCAAATACTCTAAATATCAGCTCAGGTAATTTGTGGTATAAACCCCTGGAATGTAATGAATTCCATTATAAGATGCTTGTGAAGATAGGGAAGGATGCAGCTGAATTCTCCTCAGGCCATTTCTTTGGAAATTCCACTCCGATGTTGCTTCTCATGTTATACAATTATTTGCAGATTTGAGGAGGCAGAATTTTTAATGCTGTCTTCATACTGATGGGCAAGACCAAGATGGGAGCTGTGGCCAGAACCCAGCCCTGGCTATTCTAGAAAACTGGGGGGAGTTTAGTAACGTACCTGCAAGAACTGAGCACCCAAATTTTATGGAGGATGCAGAAATGCTTTACAGCAAGTTTAGCTGCAAAAAAAAGAAATACTTTCATGACCTTCCTAATCTCTCGGTCTCTATCAGTTTACCAAATACTTTAGGTTGGCAGATAAAAAGTAATAACACTAATTTAATTTGCACAGCAAGAACTGGCCCTTATTCATGTCCCCTTTACAGGATCATGGTGTCCATCTGTTGAAGGATGCTGCCTCAATCTGAATCAGTAACAAATTTAGGATTTTGCAATCTTTTTTCCTGTTGAAAACCAGGATTTTCCAATGCAGTCTGTTCATACATCACTCGCAGCTCTCAGCCCCCAAACACCGAGGGATCCACAGAACCTTTATTGCACTGGGGCAGTTTTGTGCCTTACGTCATTTTCTTCAAAACAACTGACCAATGGTTCAACACACTTGATTTAATAACTGTCATGGCACATGGCCAGATGGGGGGATGGCCAGTGGCTGGTCAGCTTTTTGGCTGACGTTCCCTGAGGGATCCATAACAGCTCAGTGTAGGGGTTGCTTCCATTCAGCTCCTTAGAGCCCTCATGTGTGTGCTTGGGTAAGCAGGAGGAGGCTGTTTTTTACAGATGCACAGCAGGACAAAATCCCCACCAGTTCCCAAAGCAAACGTGGCCTGGTCTTGTTGTAAGTGTATAATAGTGGTAACTTGAGAATCTGCTCTGAATAAGGACTGGCTAAAGATCAAGGATATTATTAAGATACACGGCTCAATCAGCTTCAGCCAGTGAGGATAGAACAAGCTAGTGGAATTTAAAATGGAAAAGGAAATAGATGGAGATGTCTATAGACTAAAGGAAAATATAGCAGTAAAAATTGCAGTCCCAATGTGATCTGTACGATGTCTCTGGCACTACACTACTTGGTGGCTTGTGTGCTTAGTTCAAATACAGGTCCTGCTGTCACTCACATTGGGCTGGGGACTTCAGAAGGGGAGGAGAACAGATTAAACATGAAGGAGGAAGTGGAGGCAGGGAAGAGTTTGATAGTTCCAGATGAAGGATGTGCAAGTAAACTATTCAGGTACTTACAATCCATGTAAGGAAACACTAAGTTCTCTTAAATTGAATTAAATAGAATGAAAGCAAAACCATTTTATGTTGTGGAGAGAAAATGCTAATTTTATTTTGTATGATACTCACCATAAGTTTAAGTGTCTTAACCGTGGCATTATTATCAGATGTGTATGAGTAAGGATGAAGTTCTTAATAAGGAGACTGGAAACTAAGGATTAGCTCCTGTAAGAAAGCTGTGGTAGATCTCTATATAATAATGTAGAACTAGTTATAGAAAAGTGTTCCTGGAATTGTATAAGGAATAACCCATAGGGACATCATGTGATCTAACACAGCAGTTGCCAAAAGAGAGCTGAATCATCTCACAGGATTTAGTTCCACCCCCCTGCACAGACACTGCTTCTCCTCAGTGCCTGGAGTCACTTGTTAACAGCAGCTGGAGATCTGGTCTTCAAATGCTTTATTATTTTGTTTGTCTGGAGCATAAAATTATGATGGGTCTTTCAACATGGTGCCCTCTGTCACTGAGGGAAAAAAGACAGCCAGAGCTGGATGCTCCAAGCCATTTCAGTAGAAGCCTCTTGGTCAGCTTCAAGAGCAAGGGAGAACAGAGCAGTGACAGAAGGCTTTGAAAAGCCCAGACCCTTGTCCCAAGTTCCACTCAGCTCTGTCAGAAATTTATTGCAGCTTTTTCATGTCATCTTAGTAATTGAAAACAGTGCAAATAATCAACAGTTTCAGAGAAAAGAATTTAAAACTGAAGACTCTTATCGTGTTACAAACTAATACTTCCTATAAGGAACAGCATTCTGAGTTTTTACTCCTGCCAGCAAGAGGCAGGGGCCAGAGAGGTCAGGCTCTTCCATCTGCAGAACTTTGACATCACTGAAGGACCAACAAATCCTTCAAATTACTCTGGAAATTGTGGTAACTTTTTTGAACTTGTTACTGAGTGGCCAAGAGTAGCCAGAACAAAACAATCCAAAAAAGCCAAGTCCTGTTAGAATAGGAATTTCTATGAAGAAAACTCCAAATTAGCTGAGACAGAACAGAAATTAAATAACATATACAAGTTCCCCTGCCCACTGCATGGGCAGAGGCTCCTTTGCTCTCTTCCCATCACCTCTGAGCCTGATCCTTGTGCAATCATCCCTCTCAGGAGTGTCAGTGTTGGAGCCACAGGCTCATAGCTCCTTGCTGTGACTGTCTCGCTCCATTTGTCTGTTATGTTCTTTCTTCTGCTCTGGAAGCTTCTGTCCCTGACCAGTCTCAATTGCTCCTCGAGGGAAGAAGCAATTTCTCACTCCCTCCACAGGATTTCTTCAGACCCAGTCACTTATTTTTAAAAGGAAAACAACACACAAACTAGGGACAAATCAAACAGATACTGGCTGTCACAGAAGTCCATAGCAAACTGAATAAAGATCAGATTTAAATGATTCCTCTGAAGTCCCACTGAGCGGGACTTATGCTTATGGCATAAGCAGGATTAAAGCCATCATCCTTTGTCTGGTTTGTGGGTATGCTTCCTCTCTGAATAATGCCATACTCTTGCCTGGAGTGCTTGGGGACGAGAAGATTCTTTGTAAATTCTGTTTTCATAGGGAAGTCTGTAGGAATTATTCACAGGCTGTTGTGTGACACTCTACAATGTCCACGTCGTGCCATGAAGGGACACAGAGCACTTCAGTCCTAATGATCATGCTACTATTCTGTACAAAAGGAAAACACCCAGAGTATGAACACCTTGCTTTGGAGAGAGTGGGAAACCTCATGAAGTCTGAGCTTGGTTTGTTAGGCAAGAGAAAGGGAAGGTTATGTGTGCTGTATTGCAAACTTCTGTTTGTTTGGGATAAACTCCCTCAGCTTGTTCAGTGCCTGTGGCTGTGGGGAGAGCAGCTGCTTCTGCTGGGCTTCAGCAATAAAGAGCAGCAAAACCTCTGTAGTCTAAAACTTACTGCTGTGTCCTCTGATTCCACGGAGTCCCCAGCTGATCCAGACAGGACCTGTCCTCAGGAGGTTCATCATTGTTCAAAACTGAGCAGAGATAGTCGTGTTCCTTTAGTACCAAAATACCAGGAGAGGAAGCAGGGCTGGAGAGGCAAGAGACTTGTCCAGTTGTAGGAGCAGGCACAAACCTACCCCTCTGCCAGCTTCCACACTGGCATGTGGTCTGCTGGATCAAATTGCTTCTGAAAGAAACCAGCACTGGTTATAAAAAAATAGCAAATCCAAGAAGCTTGAATTTTTTAGAGTTGGAACACTGTAGTCAGTTCTAAGCTGGTGTCTCCCTCTGGGGCTCAGCTTTCAAAGTCCTGTTGTAAAAGTGCTCCAACTCTTAAGTAGACTGTTAAAATTATGGAACTACTGAGGTGTTCCATTCCTGTTTTAGTAGACATCACTTCCAGCAACTGCCTGGACAAAGGCAATCTGAGCTGCTGCAGTTCCTGCAGGGTGTCCAGAGCCCTGAAGAGGTGTCACACAGTGCAGCACTGGTCTCAGTTACAGCAGTGTGCTGGTCAGAGAGACAGGCCTAAAGAAAGTCCAGTTTTTCTAACAAACTGTCCTGAGAAGTCAGATTCTGAAATAGGTAAGCCAGGCCATTAGACCATTGCTTAGCTAAGTAAATAATTAAATACAGAAGTTATCGCTTTCCTCTCCTCTTCTAGTATTTATAATTAAAAAAAGAAGAAAAAGAACACAATTCTTGTAGTCTCTATAATGTGCATAAACCCTTGCTATGAGGCTCTGAGCAGCAGTTGAGCTGCCTGCATCTCAACACTTTCCTTTTACTATTCCTTTTACCAGCCAAGCAGGAACAGAAATGCAGGAACAGCTGTGTTTCCAATTTCATTGCCATTTTTGATTCAGGACACTTTTACTTGGGCTCGGTAAAGTACCCAGTGCCTTTAAACCTATATTTAGTTTCTTAAGAAGGAGAAGCCCAGTCACACAAATGCCATCTGTAGTAGATGCTTTGACATGCACATTCTACCCCAGTGATTAGCAAGCTCTTTTGCAGTCTCCAGAAGCCAAGTTGGGTTATCCTCCCGTGATTCTCCTGGACATCATGGGATCCCATGATGCCATGTGGCCAAAAATTACAGGAACTGTAATTCATGGGCAAGGTGAGGACAGCTTTCAGGGAGATACCACAACATCCTGTCACTTTGGAAATTCTAACTACATACTTGGGAAGCTACAACTTGCTTAACTTCTGGTTTTAATTTTGTCTCCCAGATGTGTGGTTCCAGATGCAGGGGCCAGCACGCAAATGTGCCGCGGTCCCAGAGGAACTCGAGAAGTGTTCATGTATGTAATACCAGCCTGTGACCTTGCACCTTAGAAACTCTGAACGCTTCCAGTCAAGTAACTTTCTTTCTGAATATAAATGAGAACAAGAAGAATTTTGCTTTAGTAGCACATGCAACATAATGTTTCCTTTTACAATGCCTCACATAGAAAACACAAAATGGGAAAAAGCGCCCAACACCACCAGTGTGAGGGTGATCAGTTGTTTTATGTGACAGGTTATGGTTATCCCATGCACTAGTTTTGCAAACAAATCTAATCCGAATGGATTAAGGACAGCCAAGTGCTAAAATAAGACTCATAATACAAACCAGCCCAAATGAATCACGGCCTGTATGGGTAGAGTGGTGAATCATGTTCTGTGACAGAGTCCCTAAAAGTTCTATGACTAAGTATCTTAATGAAAAATAATTTCAAAGTGGAACTATCTTCACTGAAGTAAATATTGGACATTAAAAAATGACAGTTGTGATACAAGGCTCTCTGGATACTTTATGTTTAATAAATGACCTCAGAATATAATGTTCATGCATAGGTAATGTCCTTCTGGGCCAGTCCAGTGGTGATTCTTTGATAACAGAGAAAAGAGATGCTTTTTAGGAGAAGTCTTGAGCCAGACCACTTTCTGAAGTGCACTTCCCTGATTTCCCATGGCATCCAGAATTGTTACATTCAGGGCAGGCAGAGAGTCCAGCTCTGAGGGTACATCTACCCTGGAGGCATTGGTGAGTCTTCATGTAATGAAGAGCTTGGTGGTGCCCAGAGCAACAGAACCTTGTAACTGCCCCATTTATGTTTCCAGATGTGCTTTGCACTGATATTGACTGTAAATGGTGCCAGAAACTTTTGGAGATCCTTTGACTAGGAATGTTTGGATATTCTCTGCTTCTGGGTGATGGGATCATCAAAGTTCATCAGCAACTCTCTGGTCAGTTTTCCAGAGCTAAGTTATCATTGAAGCATGCAAAGAGTTAAGACACTTAAAACCAAAGCCCCTCCATCTTTCTAGTACTCATATTCTGACTGAGGAAGCACCTGCTCCTCCTTTTCCCTACTGAGGTATAATTGGACTTTGTTTATGACAAATAAAAGGCTTCATTGTAAAGATTGATAGGCTCTAATTGGGAAAAATCTGGCAAAGATTATTTGTCAGTTTTATGAAATAAAGCTGCTTGTCATGCTTTTACCTCCAGGAACTGGAGAAAAGCCAAGGGAGATTGTTCTCCTCTAACTTTTCATGAAGAGCTTCTTTTCATAGCGTGCAACAAAAAAAAAAAAGAGTCTAAGAAGAAAGGAGAAAAAAAAAAACCAACAAAGAAACTCCCCAAAACAACATAATTTCAACACCCAGAATCAGGAAACAGGAGTGGCTGGAGAGCCAGGCTGTCCCTTCAAGTTACACGGTTGTTCATGGCTTACAAAGCTGTTAGACCTCCAGAAAAATGAAAACTATTCTATGTTAATAATGCTCTTAGTTAAACACAATGTCTTGTTCTGATGTCCACTTACTCAAGCCAGGATGCAAAAATCCCAAAGGGGTTTGAAAAGACAAAACAATCCAGTAGCTGGTAAACAAATTTTGGAAGCTAAATTCATCTCCAAGGAAGGATTGTAGAAACTACTTGCCCACCCTGAGTAATCTTTGCAATGGAAGCCATGGGATAGTTGGGGCAGTTCAGTTGTGCAGACAAAGACACAAGATTTCATGCTTGAAGGAAAAGGAAAAAAACCTTCTCTTTAAAATAAACAATACAGAGCTTGCCAGCAGTGAAGGTAATTAAGTTGTTTATCAGGGACAGCAGTGGCTTCACCCAGTTTTGAACAATCACAATGGGATTAGATTCCTTTCAAGAACATGTGTGTTAGTTTAGCCTTAAGAAGAATTACAGCCTCTGTATTCAGGTCAAATTAAAGGACCATAATATTCCCTTCCAGGTCTTTCAGCCTTTGGATCTATAAATCTACTTCAGAGAAACTTCTGTTGGGCTGGAGGCCGAAGGGCTGGGGTGGCTGGGAGTGTCAGGATGTTCTCTGAAGCTGAGCTCCTTCTGTAGCTGAAGGAGAACTTGATTTTGTTACAGGAACCCTTCATGGGACAGGACTTGTGTACCTTCTGATCTTTAGTGGTGAACTAGTGACTTCATGGTCTGTCTCACTACATGAATTAAGTAGGTGGAGAATCAATAGACTGATTCTATATTTAAAATGGGGTTTTTTCCCCCAAATCTGTAGGTGTTTGCATCATTATGTAAATAGCTATATTGTCGTATGCAGAGGGCAAGGTCTGAGATGTGACAGATGTCACAAGATTCAAATGTTAGATAAGAGGGAAACAAGTCACAAAGCTTTATAGATAAAATCCCTGCTCTGTTCCCTTCACTTTGCTTGTTATGTGCTAAGAGCAGGTGACTTTTTTAGGATTGTGCCATAAGGCTCTGCTTTCTCTGAGCCCATTCACACAGTGGCCCCATTTCAGATCATGTTTTGTTCTTTAAAATGTCACAAAATATTACATTGCCTTTGACATGGACTCTCATGTTTTTATGATATGACCAAACCTGGATGACAAGGTTTCCCTAAAGAAAAAGTAAAAATTTCCATTCCTTGTTCTCTGACTTAAAATCCTATTTTGTGTGCGCTGGACTGACCTTTCCCCTGCTACTCCCAGCTATTTTCTATCCAAGTAACACTGATGGGAAGTGAACTGATGGTAGTGATGGAGGCTGTGTCCGGGTGAGGTGGTGTCCAGCACGTCCATAGTGCTCTGATCCTTCCCATTCCCAGAAACATAGTTAGGAATTCAGCCTCCTTCTCCTGTCTGCCTGTACAGTGAGTTTTGGTATTCGTGTGGTCAGGAACAATCTTTCAACATTCTTTCCTCTTTAGTAACTCCTGCTTATGAAATTGGGAATAACCAGAAATCTCTTCTTGTTTCATCGCGTTTGTCCTTTCAGGTGAAGCGGCTCCTCGCCGTGTGTGGTGCTCAGGGTATGTCCTGACCTCCACTTGGTCCCAGCATGAAATAATGTTTGCATGACTTTGTCCAGCCTCCCGCAGGCAGAAGGGACGTGTCTTTACATACCTTCTGCACATCCATATCTTTTGTTTTATCATCAGTGTCATAGAGGTGGAATGTGGAATCTGCTGTTTCTCAGCTATTTTGGAGGAGGCCAGACTGAAATGTTACATCTCTCCTTTTTATGCAGCCTGAAATGAGACTCTGGCCATATTACATCTGAAGAATATTTTCCTAATTATTCAATAGTCTGTCTCTGTGTAACAGCTCTTCAACAAAGTTTTGAGTCCGACACTTGTGTGCTTTGAGGGTTCCTCTTCCCTAGAGCAGCCCCTGGGCAGGCACAGCACATGCACTCTGGTGCATGTGGTACAGTTTTGTATGTGATTCCCAGATTTTTTGTAGCTAAGGTACTGTGCAAGGAATCAGAATGAGCTGTTTGTGTGCTTAGTTGTGCTTAGGATCACTGCCTATGTTCTCTCAATCTCACTGACCCCTGATTTGGTGGCATATTTAGCCTATGATTGTTCAGACTTTTGTGCTATCAGTATCTATCACAAATTTTATAACTTTTTAATTGCTCAGCAAAATTCAGTATTAGAGCACAGACCTAAATCTTCACGGATCAGTGGGAGAGGGGATGCTGCCCAAGACTTGTCTTCACTCTTGGAATGCTCTTCTTACTCCATAAAGTACACAGGCTTGCCCAGAGATCTTCCATGACCTAGTAAAGATCAGAAGTAGGTGTTGATATGAAATGCCAGAAAGACAACAACCTAATGCTGCCAATTTTGTATCATTGAACTTACTTTAACAGCAGTGAGGAGGGAGAGCTGGAAAGCTGGGCAGGCTGTGCTCCAGCCCCAGGAGTGGGTGTTGTGCTGCACCGGCAGTCGGAGCCCCTGGCGAGACCTCTGTGCTCTGTGCTGCATAACAAAGACAGGGAAGAGGCAATTCTGTCTCGAGGGGTTTGAAACATAAAGAACGGGGCACAAAAAATTTCCTAGGCCTCCTTCTGTGTCATATGCATGAGATTGTAGGTCCAGAATTAAGGAAAAACCGGGAAAAGATGGAATGAAAACAGGAGACAAGGAAAGGACAGGAGAGGGCAGTGGTGGCATTTTCCCTAAGAGATCCTGCAATCACGTTGGAGTCAAACTCTACAACCAAACTGGCAAGCTAAAAAAATAATCAGTGATTGCAGCTTTGGTAAGAAGCTGCTCTGAAGAATTAACCACGGTAAGAACTATGGGTAGAGATGTTTGCTCAGTATCTACCTCCTACTGTCCCAACCAATTCCATGTTTTGTACTTGCTAAGCAAACCAGCTGTACTTCTGAAATTACAGATGATTAATAATAGTAATTGCTAACAGTATAGGCTATGCTGGGAATAGCAAAGCTGACACTGGAAGCCCTGTTTTCCTGCTGTTTGTGGTCAGCTTGGCTGGGTGCCAGAAGCTGATGTTTGTATTTTTGAATACACATTTGACAAGCTGTATCAATCAATCAATCAATCAATCAATCAATCCTGTGTAGATCATGTGCCCTATTGTTTGTAAGTAATGAAATGTGGAAAGAAAAAAGTGACTGTGTTATATTGGGAAATGTATCTTTGTGTCTCTGTGCAAGTGGGGATGGAGAGAGAAGGGCACTGTCAGCGCTTGGTCCCGTGTCTCAGACATCTCCTGAGATACTCTGGAGTTGACCTTCATGGTGGTCTTTTCTAACCAGGGTCTGGCTACCAGGACTTGGGTCTATTTCCAGTGGTGAAGAATCACAGAAGCAAATCCTGTGTTGCCTGGAGTTGCCATTGGTGTGATGGGAGTGGAGGGAGGCTCTGAGGAACATGGTTGTGCTGAACAAATACTGGATGACAAAAAGTCCCTGTCCCAAGAGGTTTCAGTTCAAAGGAAGAAGAGCAAACAATGATAGAAAAAACAAACGTCAGCCTTCCAAACAAGGTAACACAAGTCAGATCCTAAAAACTTGTCTATAAAATATCCTAAGGACACACATCTGGCTAACCCCAGCAGAGGGAGGAGACTGAAGAGGGGAAACTGAGGGAATGAAGAGCTCTCCAGCCAATTTGTTGATGACTAACATTAAAACAACAGGCTGCTTTTTAAACTTAGAAGGTGACTTGCTGAGTGGTTATTGGCTGTTCACTCCCTGGGCTTGATAAGAGCTCCCACAGGACATGCAGTTCTTTCCAGCTGCTCCCGCATGGCTTTATCTGTGAACATCAGTACAAAGCAAAGGGGAAAGAGGCCGAGCAGGTTTGTTTCATCTCTGCTGTGACTAATCGTGGTGTGCTGGGCTGGCTGCTCTAACGCCTTGGTATCACTGACCTGACTGGCCTTTTGCAGCATCTTCCTGCTTTGGCAGGGGCTTGGACTAGATGGTCTTCAGAGGTCTCTCCCAACCCCAACCATTCTGTGGTTCTGTGGTCTTTCAACAGGGTTCCACGTTGATAATTATCACAGGGCCACCAATGACTTCAAGAGCAAGATTCAAATGAAATTAATTTCCACCAAGCCGGGGAACCCAGAGATTTGTGTGAACATCACAGTGACTATCCCAGAAGTTTGTTTTGGGAGTTGCTGATGTCATGCAGGACTGTGTTTTCCTTGGCAATCGAGGAACTGGAAAGGCCTATTCTGGCATATCTACCTTGTCAGAGAGCCTTTCTATTCAGGGGGATCTGAGCTGGCCCTCTGTGAGCGACATGGTTGGACTAGTGACCTCCTGAGGTCTTTTCCAACCTAAATTGTCCTATAATGCTACAATTCAGATTTTATACTGTTTTCATTAGCATAGTTGTGTTTAACATTAGTTGTTTACTACTAGTTCCATATGTGTGCATCTTTAGACCCTGTAGAAATAATTTAACCCGTATCAATAGCGTCACTTTTCTAGGATTCGAAGGCCCCAAATATCTTTTCAGAGCTCATAAAGGAGCTTCATCACATTGTTGGGGATCAACTCCTTATGTCTTATGCTTACTCCCAATACTTGTTTATTACATATACCTACTAATAAGTACTTTGGGGGGTGGGCATTGTATTCCACAGAAGAAGCAGTGTTTGGCTCTGCAGCACTGCTACAGTAGAAGGATTAAAGATGCATCTATTTTTAACTCTGACCTGATGCAAAATGAGTCAAAATGGGTGGAAACAATGATAAGGAACAGGCAAGAATTGAGTGACTGAGAGACTGAGGAGGTGGAGATAGAAACCCAACTGGCTGAGCATTTCATGGACTGTAACACAACCTCTCCTCTTCCTCTTTGGTCTCAGAAATGAAAACAGTACTGCAAGTGAAATGAAAGGGAAACACTTGCCTGCTATGCTAAAGCAGCTAAAAAGGAAACTTTCAGAAATACAGGCCTACAAAGGACTGCTTGGGATGCTGACTAAGGGGCTTCTCAGAAGTATGAAGCTGTACAATTGGTTTTGTTGCCTTAACAGTTTTATTCTTAAGCTAGAGTTCTGTCTGTCCTGTTCCAACATTTGACAGCTTTAGAATCAGGTTGTTGAATTGATTGGGAGCCTTCTAGCTTTCATTCAGCTTTAGTTTATTAGCAGTCAGTTCATGCCTATTTGCTCTTACACCAGCAATAGCATTTAGCTTAATCTGTTCTTTTCCTTCCTTTCTTATTTTCCTTGATGCATTTATAGCCAGAAATCATATTCTCTTTCACTCTTCATTTTGCTAAGTTTACTGACCTTCTTTCTTGTATCACTCTCTTGCTGAAGGAAAATTCACCTTTACTAATTCTGAAGAAGTCTTGAGGGACTGGAATTACACCTCCCCACTGCTTGAGTTTGTGGTAAATAATACATCTTTGTTGTAGTGCAGGAAGAAATAAAATGTTCTGCAGAATAAGCCCTGCAGACCCTGGTCTCAGCAAACAGGCCAGTGCCTGGTGATTTACAGGCAGGAATGGAAAGCTGTGAGTCTCCCTGACTCTACTGCAGCCATCCCGTGAGCTGGAGGCTTTGGAATTTGAGGAGTGGTGCCAGAATGGGTGTCTTTGTGCTCAGCTGCCACAAAAGCTGTCTTGTGATACATCACTGGGGGCTGAAGCCCCTGTAGTGAATGGGGGTCTGACCACTGGCCCTGTGGCCTGACCACATGCCAAGGAAGAAGAGGTTGCAGGATCAGCATTTCTAGATTTTGTTATTTTATTATTTTCTTAAAGTTGAACTTTCCCTGCCATGTGACAATTACCAATTTTCATGTTAGTAGAGAAAAATTTGAATGGGTGAACCATAGATTTCCAAACTTGGTCAGGAAATGAAAAGAACCTAAGTTTTGGCCTGTTTAAAGTCTCAGATGGTGAAGGCAATGTGACCCATGCAGGTGGGGATGGGACAGCCTGTCCTTTGTGGTGTCCCAGAGCCAGGGGAAATGTGGAGCTCCTGGCTCAAGCAGGACTGTGATGCTCCTTGGCTGGGAATCACTGCCCACTTCTCTTGTCAGATCAGTCAATCACAGTGTACAGGGGCTCTCTGGAACAGCAGCAGCAGTTCGTGCTGGGCTGGCTGGGAATGCAATTTAGCCTTTAATGGAGTTACACACATCTTTATGTTTTGCACAAGTGTATACTCTCCCTGTTGAACAATGTAACCATTGCATTTTAACTTACTCTGATTTTGTACCTATTTGTCATCTCACTGCCAACTTTCAAAGCCACTCACACTTTCTGCTCTCAACTCAGGTTTGTTCTGATTTCTCTGTGCTAAGTTTTTTGTTGTCTGTCTATTCTTGCAGTCAGTACCCAGAGAGACAAGTGGTGAACCTGCCCGTGCAGCTTAAATGAAATTTGGTTGATAGTGACTAACAAATCAGATATTTGATTATTTTGGTCTGGCCTGAGTTCAGGCTCTTGCCCCCTCCCAGCAGTGGGAGGGCTAGTTCAGCCAAAAAATCCATGCTTAGATTTTTACTTTCGGGAAGTTCAGGCATTTGAGATCCAAAATTAGGTTTTCAGTTTGTGCCAGGAAGGAATAAGGCACTAGATTAAGAATTTGGATGCTTTCCCTCACAAAAATTTCTGGGAGTTGTATGTCAGGTCCAGGATTTCAGATCTATTTGCAGGGTAAGTTTGGTGCTAAAGCCATGCCTCATCTGCTCATTCCAGAGAAGAAATAAAAAATTAGCTTGAAGGAAGAGGGGGAAAAAAGAATTTAAAAAAAAAAAAAAAAGGAAGTAGGAAAGGAAAAATGAGATCATGGAAAAGTGAAAAAGATAGTAAGTCACATGGGTGATTGGGGAATGAAACCCAAGGGCATCAGGATGCACTTGAAGGATCAGATAAGAAATATTGCTTTGTATAAAAGGTTCTCTTTTCCATTGTTCCCCCAGACAGCTGGGGTCAAGGGGTTATTTTTAAACTGGCCATTGATTCATACAAGATGCCTGGTTATGAAATATTGGAATCTTACGCCAGCGAGGGAAAAACTTCCCCACGAGTGAGTGCCTGGAAACCCACACCAGGGAAGGGTTAATGGTTGTCAGTTTACAGCTGGGAATCGCTTGTATCCAGGAAACAACGCAGAATGCACAAACCATGAGACCAGCTGGAGCCTGCTGGAATCCCATTCATTTTGGCAGAGGGGTCTGTGGTCTCCAACTCTGACATCACTGCCTTTTGCGTCACACAGGAATGCCTCCAACCACTTCTCCCTTGCTATTTTTTCCCGTCTCCCTCTTATTTCTGGGACTGACTCAGATTTGCAAAGCAACGAGAAGAGGCAGATCACAACACCCCCAAATCTCCTGTCATCAGTGTAGCTTGGAAGTGACTCCACCCGAGGTGTCAGCTGACAGGAGTTTGGTGTGTGGGAGCAGCCATGCTCAGGGAGCGTGGACGGGATGGGAATTATTTCTGTTCCTGGTTTTCTGCAGCACATTGCTGCGACAGAGAGAGGGCTGAACAGTTGGACCCCACAGAGGAGACACTCCTGAGGGTCAGACAGTCTGTGTCAGAAGAGCTGGAACCCACTCTGGCCCCAGGATCCTCGAGTTCTCTGCTTGGGAAGAAAGCTCTTTCCTGCTCTCACAACAAAACCCATCTGAAGACACGAGTCCACGCTCTGGTTCTGCTCTGTAAGAAGTTCTTCTGAGACCCAGATCACTCTGAGCACAACTAAGAAATCTCAGGCCATTAAAGACAGACTATCTTGCTCCTACCCACTTAATTCTCTGGGCTTCATTTTGCCTGGCTGTAATCTGTGGGCACTAATCCCTCAGCTCTCCTACTTTTGCCTCTGCTGGCATGTCCTTTTGCACCCTGAGCAAAGCTGCCTGGAATTCTTGACTGCTGCCTGTGTGCATGAAATACTATTTTATGGTCCCCAGACTTTTGTTGCTCTGCAGATCCCTCTACCATAGAAATAATGTTAAAACCTGTTTTCTTCCCCTCCTTAATATCAGCATGAACACAAAATTCCACTGTTACTTTTAGAGTTCAGTTTAATTGGTTGAACATGATCGACTACTATGATTAGCTGAAAAATACCTGCAGCTGTCTGTTGGAGTGATGTGCACAGAAGGTGTGTTTTGAGTGACCTGTTGAAGTTGGCTCCTCACAGCAAGAACCCACTGCCCAGTGGGAGCCTGTGCCCCATCCCCTTTTTCCTCTGGAAAGGCCTGACATGGGTGTCAAGTGTGTTCTGTATGGGAGATGTTTTGTTTTAGACAAGATTGTGACCTCAAAGGGCTATGTTAAGGGAAATATACTTTGTTTAAGTACTTCAGGACTGCTTCTGAAGCCTGTTTGTGTCTGGTATTTATCCTCAGCAGCTGATTTGCGGCTTCACTGCTCCGCAAGCAACTACTGACTATCCTGTTATTTTTGCTTTTATGATTAACATTCTGAGCCTCGCTGTTCAACCCTAATAGAAAGTGCAGAATAGAACCATCACCACAAAGGAATCGCTGTGGTAATCCTGAGAAAATGCATATGTGTGACTGGGTCACCAGGGAAATGGAAGAAAATCAAAAAATTGCTCTTGCAAAATTTGAAAGGAGATAGACTGTTAAAAGACTGATTTAGATCTCTGTTCTAAAAAATATTACCAGGAAATTAATCCAGAATACGGATATGAAAGTTTTTCACTATTTAATCTCCCTTTCTCAGTGTGTTCCAATTAATTTAAAGATTGGCCTTCTTTTCCTCTACATGCTTACACAAATATTTGTGTTACTGTAAATAGATCTGCACTGATTCCCTCAGCCAGGTCCTCAGACCCCGGAGGGGTTTCTGTATGGAAGGATTCCTGGCTGTGTGTACATGTAGTGATGAACCCATCAGTGTGAAAGGAGCTCAGGCCCACGTGGCCGTGGGTTGTGCTCTGGGCAGGGTCTGCAGGAAGGGATTTGGGACTTACTTTGGCTCTGACTGCAGGTGCCCATCCCAGGGCTCTGCCTCCTCCAGCCATGCCACCCGCTGCTGTGCCACACGGCGGGAGACATTGGAACAACCCGGGCTAATCTGCACTTTGCTTCCAGAGGGTTGGTGCTGATCCTAGTGAGAGATTGTAAGGGTGGAAGAGAGAACAGGACAGAACATGCAAGCACCAGCCTTGCCAGGCTGGAGGAGCACAGCCACTGAGTCCATGGCACATAGGTTTCACAGACACCCTACAGAACTCTTACGAAACTGTCTCTGGAAGCCTTCAGTATGTGGGCTTTACTACATTCACTGGCACTCTTACATTTGAGGATGGCATCAAATGACTGTTTACAAGCTGAAATTCCTGAAATAGGATCCTTACACAGAAAGATTCAGATTTTTAGGAATTCTAAGCTTTAACAGTTGCCATTAGCTTTCCTGGGATCTGCTGAGTGTTTATCATGGCCATATGACCTCTTCTTTAGGTACAGAGCATCTGAAAACTTCAACCTTCAAAGCAAGCAGTGCATTTGTATGCATTTGTATGTTCTTTTTTAAGATGTGTTCAGTGGCCTTGGGGATTGGGATGGTTTCACCTTCGCAGAATGCTTTGATCGTCTGGACTGGGTGACAATTCAGATCTTGCACTGTGGTATTTAGGGCAAAGGACCTGCTCCCACTTCCATTGCTGATGCATTTTTGTCACTGGCAGAAGTAAGGCTTTTCCTGACAGGCAGGACAAAAGCAACAGAGGTAAATAACCCTTCCATGGAAAGCGCCATGCTTTTGGTTTGTGTCTGTCACATGTGCTCCTGATCCCTAAATGGGGCTTCCAGGCAACACAAATAAACATGCCAGTTCATAACACCACACTGGGCTTGGATCCACACCCACAGATGTTGCTGTCTCCTACTGCAGAGGAGGCATGATCATAGGGATGAGTCTAATCCATTCAGCAGCTGGACTTGGATTACAAGCAGGTACCTGGTACAGTCTGAAGAGCTGGGAAGTGCAGGTTGAGCTTGACTATGCCTCTAGTTAAGGCAACAAGAACAAACACCTGGCATCATTTAACTTGAGTAAAAAATATGCTTTTTTCACATTAGAACTCATGAGGAATGTGCCTCTGACCCTCCTGGGTGTGGTATGAGGAAAGCCACAGCCATTGGGGGAATGTCATTAACGTCAATCAGGCAATGATCAAACCCACCCCACCCACCCTGCCATGGTGGGAATGTGTCACACACACTGGGAACAGCAGCCAGTGAGGGCATTTCTGCATCAGCCTTATTGGAGCCCTTGATGTTTGTGTTTTCCATCCATGATCTTTCCCTGTTTACCACCCTGTTTTATAAACACGTCACCCATCTTGGATTGTTCAAGCTGGGGTCATTCCAGCACTTGGAGTCACTGGGAGACTCTTTGTGCTTACCAGTCTCATCTTCCCAGTTCTGTTTTTACAGATCTTCTGTTCATGATAAGCAACATTTCAGTCTCAAAGCTTTATTTTGAAAGGTAGCTTGAATTTTAACCAACAGCCCAATCAGGATCCCTTACAGATGCTGTCCAGCCTGTCTGGCTGTCCCTGTGCACAGCCCACTGAGTGGGAGATCTGGCATTCAAGGAACTGTCTGTGCCTGTCCTCAAGTCCAATGATGGTAAATTATAGTTAAGTCTTTAGTACAGCATATGAAATTTTGTACCAATTCAGATGTAGTAATGCCATTTCTAGATGAACTCAGTACCCACCAAAGTCAATGACAAGAGTGTTGTGTAGACCTCTGTTTATTTTTGAATACAATCTAAATTAAAGCTGAGGCTTGGTCATGTATTTACCCCTTGTAGTGGCAGTGTATGAACTAACATAGCAAACCAATCCAAAAGCTAAACATTCAAAACAAGGTGTGAAAGAAACCATACACATAAAAGTAGTCTGATTTTGTATCGTCTGGGTGCAGATGTCATTGGGAAATTGAATTTTTGTATCACCTTCTTCATTCTCCACATACAGTATTCATATCTCATCTTCCCCTTTTCTTGTCATCACTGTTTATGTTTTATTTATGATTAGAAGAGGAGCTAAAAGTCTGAAGAATCAGCACACTGAAGTAACCCGGCCATATGGCAGGTCAGAGGTTGTTTTTAAATCAAGTAAATAAATGTTATATTAGAGTGGCATCAAAATAATGGAAAAGGTTATCCTACCCTAAGCACGGCAAGAGTCCAGTCTGCACTGGGGAGCTGGTGTGCAGGAGCTGCTGGTGGTTATTGTGTGCCTGGAGTTTGCAAAGTTAGTCCTGAGGGAATATTTTGCAGTTAAATGATGGCTGAAGGCCCTGGCCCACCACAGTTTCCTGTCTCCCTCCCCAGGGGCAAGAGTCAATGTCCGTCACATCTGTAAAGTCACACTAGATTTGGATTATTCTCTACATTTTTCTTTAATTACGTCCCCCTTTTTGCTTCTTAAGAGACTCTTAAAAATTTCAAATATAATAAGAAATAATAATAACCAATTAAAAAGCTGTGGGTATTAAGTGGGAAATAACAGACTGAAACAAAAGTCAAGGATTATCCTGGGAAATGACGTTTATGGATCCTGGAGCACTCAGTTCTGTGAGGCAATCTGAGGTTTTGGCTGTGCTTAAAAATGCGGCGGCAGAGCTTTGCAAGGAAAAGCTTTGACAGAAATCACCCATGCAGGTTTTCTGCAAGGCTGGATGTGGAGGTGAAGGAGCTGTTGTATCTCCACTCCCCTCACCTGCACTCCTGACTCCATCCCTCGTGCTCTGCCACACTGCACCCTGCTGGTGCCAAGGCCAGGGCATTCCCTGCGTGCACCAGGATGGGCCTGGCAGCAGCCAGGGTGTAGACATGGTTATACAAGCTGAAAAAAGAAAATTTTCCCCATATACTGCGTTTCCCTTGTAAAGCTAATACAAACCAGATGAGTCAAAACATTTTTTTTTATGTTGTAGCTCCACCAGGACAACCAAATATTATTTATGTGCTGTATAGTGTGAACTGAAGAGAAGGGGGAACAGTTTTTGTGTGAAAAGTTTTCTCAGGCACAAACCAAACATTCTGACTGGAGTCTGTGCTTAGTGCATCCAAGAGGTTTTGGTACACAATGAGCTCTCCAGATGTGTTTGGAAGGAAGGTATCACGACAGATAACTGCCCAGGCAAAGAGCTGCACTTGGACAGGATGTTTGTATACAGAGGATAGAAATCTGGGAATAGTATAGGAATTAATAAAATAATTTCAGATTACACTCTCTTTGAAAAGACCTATGGGGTCTGTGACCTATGGGGAGGAAGTTACAAAGCCTAAATATTGCATTGTTTGGTCTTCCTCTTCTTTTATGGTTGAATAATGGTGTTTAAAGGCATCTTATTCAAACATAATAAATTTTATCTTCCAAAGTGGCTGAAAATGATTATACCTTTTCTACTAAAAACCCTGCCCCAAAAAGCAGCATGTGAAAGCATTAGCTGCTAAAAGTAAGCCCTATTAATTTAACCTCCATTATAGCTTGAACACCTTAGGTTTCAGTAATGAAGACAATTTTAATTATAACTGGACCTTCACCTTTAATGTGAACTGTGTGGCATCTACTGAAGTCTGCACTAAATGGTTCATGAATTACATTCTGATAACACCCTTAGAAAAATAAACTCAAGAGGGAAGAAAACCAGTTTATCACCTCTGAAAACATGAACACTTCTGCAGAAGAGTGGGACCAAGGATTTATCCTTATAAATCACTGGAAACATCAAATGTGAAGTGGATTTCAAGATAGTGAGCAGCCATCAGACCAAACTGGTTTCATTGGTTCAGTTAGGAAAACTTACCTAGGGAAGGATCAGGTGCAACCTCATCAAGGATTTCTAGACTTGATATTTTCTGTGTAGCCTTTCTCATGTGAATCAGGCTTTTAGGATCAGGATCAAGGCCCTCATCCAAAGGCTGCTCGAGTCAATGGAAAAACTCTCAATTGTCTTTAGTGGGCTTTGGATCAGGCCCCAAAAGTTGAGTCATACTTTGAATGGAACATTGTTTGAAGCAAAACAGGCTCAAGGCTTCATTCACGTAGAGGTTTTAACTGTTAAGAGAAATCTCTTGAACTTCCTGTGCCCTCCTGCCCTCTTCCTGCTGCCACTTCTCCCGAGGACACACAAGCTCAGGGAGAAGATCATGAGCCTGGTGCCTTCAACCTGTCCTCTGCCTTGACTCTGTTAAATGATGGGAGGTGTCTCTGCCACATGACCAAAGATGTCCCTGGTGTCTGACAGTGCCACAGCAGTGCTGGGTTAGGTTATGTGACAGGAATACAGCCCATACTGTGACAGAAGATCCACACACTAATGTACAAGAAGTGGTTCCATTTCAGTCACCTGAAAACATGTCTGGCCACCTGAAAACATGTCTGGCCACCTGGCCCAAAGCTGACTGTCCTCAAGAGCTTTCAGTAGGAACCACCATCCCCAGGAGACTGGGCACTGCTGGTCTAATCCATAACCATTCATGCTCCAAACTGAATAAACACTCAAGGACTTGGGGGAAAAGCATTTTACTTATTTTAATTTCAGTCTTGATATTACCATTATTATCCACCAGTGAGTACTTGTTTGATCAAGTGTTATTTTCAATTCCCACATACATTTCTGTGACTCTGAGTAAACTTGAGGAGACTGTTGCTTCTGGATGGAGAGGAACTGAAGCATTTGGGCAGAACTCTTCTTTGGTTAGCAAAGGTGGCAGACAAACTCTTCTATTCAGTAGGGTTTCAGCCCAGAGAAATAGTGGTTTTACCTCATGCTTGTTGTTTTATTGCTTGTTTCACACCAGCAGGGCAAGGACACTGGATGGAATGATGTGTTTGTACTTATTTTTACATGTGACATTTAGGAGGCAAAATGAAGCATGAAGATTTTCTCCAGATGTGTTTATAATAGAGATCTAGACATATGAGGGATGTTTTGTTGCCCTTATGCACAGGTACTTCATATTTATTAATTTCTGTTAATTAAGAAGTGCCAAAAGTGACTTTTTCTCTCACAAGCTGTCACTGCTCAGCACTGAAACTCGTGCCAATCGCTTGTATGCCTTTAATTCTTACTTCCAAGTTCTGTGTGACAAAGTCATGAAAAATAAGGGACCAATGGCAGAAGCCTAGTGCAGTTAATCCATCCAGACCAAAATCAGCTAAATACAACTTCAGTTCATGTCAAGGTGCTGTACAGGTGAGATATATCCACTGAAACCACCTATGCACGAAGGAACATGGAGCATATAACCCACACTGGGGGGAGGAACACACATTCCATACAACGTGGGTCCCCAAATACCTGGCCTCATGTTCCACATCCTGGAGCCATGACACGCACGTGTGCAGAGTGTACACCCCAAACCTGGCAAGCACAGCCCCCAGGGCCTCTGGGGGATGGGAGCCTCACATAGAGGTTGAGCCTGTACATTTCCAGTGGGAGAAGGATTTTTTTTGGTCTAGTTAAAGTTTTCAAGCTCTCAAAATATTTTCTTCTCTCCAAAATGTTCAGCTTCCCAAATTGTCCTTGAAGAACATTGAAGTATCACCCCAAAGTAAGTAACAGCCCAGTGCCTCACACAATTAGTTGGGATGTGAGAGATTTCTTAAGTCAAACTCAGGAGCAGAACTTCTGCCCCATGTCTCAAGTATTATTCACCAGAGCAGTGGTTGCTTTAGGGCTCTCCTGTTGTGCTTTTCTATTTTGATTAAATGTTCAGCAGATCACTGGACCTAAAGAAAGAGATCACTTTGAGCCCAGTGGTAGAAGTACTTCTGTGGGATGTGAGAGACCAAGTTCAATGCCTGCTTAATATTTATGCAAAACAGGACAGTTCCAATGCCACATTCCTGTTAAACATTTCAGATTCAACACAGTGTAATTTTCCTTTAAGAAAACCAACAGAGAAACTCTTCACCAGAAAATTCCCAAGTAGCTTTTCCTCTTGAACTACCTATGGGCTTTGCCAAAGTAGCTGACGTACAATGAGATTTTTTCCCTCTGTAATTTAAATCCGTGGGTTTTTTTCTAAGGGTGATTCATTTTACAAAAACACACAACAAATAAACAAACACATCACTGGAGTTAAGACCCAGCATGTGTTATGGATTAGGGAAAAGAGCACCCCTCGAAAGCTCAGCTGTCCTGTTCAGTATAGTGTCATTTCATTGTCTTCCTTTCTCTCTGCTCTTTTCTCACTGTGTCTCCCTTTATTTAGTCCTCACTCTCTGTGTAATTTCTTTGCTTCCTTTGCTTCTAGGCTTTGTCTAGACCAGAGTGTGGGATGTGTTAGCTAACACCAGCTTACAGTAGAGCAAATAAGACAGAGAACCTTTGACTTGTTTTAAATTGTCTTCATTTGATACACTAAGATATTAAATATGTTATTGTTTAGATGAGCTGTTTGTTCCTCTGAAATGAATGTTGGGTCCTTTCTAGAGTAGTGTGAATACCAGTCCCATCCCCATCCCTTCTGAACATCTTCCAGCCTTGCACAAAGCAACACAGATCAGCCCTGGCATGTCCAGTTCATTCTCTTGATCTGTTCCCAGAGGGAGAACTGGGTTTGCAGGCAAATGTTTTTCTTTCTGCAGCCTCATTTTTGTTGAAAATGACATTTCTGCACTGTGATTGTGCTTCAGAAGGTGGGTCAAAGCATGTCTGATGCTTGGAGTAGGAGGTAATAATGGAATGCTGGAGAGTTTATTCCAGGGATGCAGGACCATCTCTGTTTCCATGACAAATGAACTTTAACTGCAGAGCACTCAGGGCTCCAGTGTTTGCAAATATGCATTGTAAATACTGTGAAGGCAGATGGGCAGAAGCAGTTTAGGACACGAATAGAAAGAAAAAAAATCATAATTTGATTTAATGTATTACTTCCCACCTAAATTGAGATTTCAATTTTCTCTCCTCCATCTCCCTCCCACCCATGTTCCTACAGCAAGTTTTGAGCCTCTCTAGTAAAATTACAGTGACTGTCAGCACAAGGAACTTGATCAAAATTAAACCCATTTTCCCAGTAGGTCCATACAGGTTTTTTCTTCGGTTTGTAGGAAATGCACATGTGTAACTAAATCCAAATTTGGCAAAGATAAGGCTTTTGAATCAATTCACAATGAGTCTCATTCATTCCACTGTAGCTGAAGCACAGCATCTCACCCTAGAATGCAATTATCTTCTCCCTACAACAATATCCCTCCCCTTTTTTTTCTTTTAAGCATATAATTGGTGAGGCAGAATGTACCTGGAATGTATCTTGCTGCAGCACACACATCAGCTCTGCTCTCTGGACAGTGACTCTCAGGATTTTTCAGTACAGTCCGGTTGCCATAAGAAGAGATGATTAATTAGCCATGGGGCTGGGGCAGGACAGGGGGCTGAGGAGTTGGGAACTGGCAGGGAAATGGCTAAACAGATTCAAGGAGCAGTAAAGCAGGCCAAAAGCTGGAGGAGAACTGCTGGAGAGATCTCTGGTTTGAAAGCCAAAGATTTCCAGGCAGAAGCCAGAAGGGCTTTATAAACGTAAATGAGTGGGTGGACAGAATAGATCAGCCATGTATTCAGAGGTCCTGCGATTCACTGACCCTCTTTAGCACCAGATGCTGCCTTTAATGCACAGCTGGCTGGTGGAGGAGGATTTCACTGTAAACAGACTGCGAGATGGATCTAATAATCCAGAGCCCTCTGCCCAGTACTGTACTTGTCCTGGCTGCGGTCTGGGATCTTTGTGATCATGTCCCACACGTTGTACTGTACTGGGATGAATCACTTCCTGCCTCTGCCCTTTCTGCTGGTGCTGCATCACGGCCCCGCTGCTCTGGGACTGGATTCTGAGCCCCGGGCTGAGCTGTTTGTGCTCCCGGGGCTCTGTCCTGGCGCCTCTCACACAGAGGGAAGGCTGCTGTGCGTCTAAACTGCTGTGTCATACTTAGTTATTAATGACCGAGAACCACATGACACAAAGTTCTGGGAAGCTCGAGCAGATTCCAGGAAGGGGTCAAGGAGTTCAATAAACAGTTTTATTAGAACTTGAATTGCAACCAAAAGGCTACACATTGACTTTTTTAATAAAAACTTTGTGAGTGTTACTTGAATTTGGAAATCCTGTGAATGGCAGCAAAAGCACTCAGGGTTATCTTTTCTTCCTGCTGATTTTTATGTCACTGCTAGTTCACGGTTGTTCTCGATAAGGAAACCTGAGCACACCCTTCATTTACATTTTTCAGTAATTTAATTTACATTTTTCAATTGCCTCTCCAGTTTGTTGGTAAACTGTAGGGTTATCTGAAACTTCAGTCCTAGAAGTGCCTCATGATTGAAAGGTCAGATTCTTGCCTCAGTTATACTGGTGGAAATTCAGGAATGAGTGGGGAAATCCTAGATTTACACCAGTATGTCTCACACGACTATAATACCCAGAGTGGGCACGTCACCAACCCTGGGTAAAAGGAGGGAGAATTCCAGGCGAGTGTATTCCGTTGATGGTGTGCAGGGATGTCACTCAGGATGACAGAGGCCATACCAACATGCACTGTGAGGACAGGTTGGGAAGGGGATGTGATGGACACCGAGGGATCGTGTGGTGGTGAAAACATACGGGGTCAGTCTCAGCAGACACATGGGCACATCTCCGTGGCCCCAGTGGAAGTGGCACTAACTGACTCTGTTTCCTGGCACCAAGCCCACCAGCTGAGTAAGCTGGTGCTCTGTAAAAAACAATTTTTCAGTAAATTGCCTTTGCTAAAGTAATTGCTTTTACATTATCTCCACCACACACTCGTTAAGACCAAGCTACAGTTCTGTCTCACTGAACGTGCTTTCAATTAGTGTTTCTGGCTTCTCTCCTGTGTTTCCTTTTGCTGCCATCAAGCACTGGGAGTTGTCTAGCACAGCATATGGTATAAATTGATCAGTTTGTTCATTCATCAGCTTATATGTGTCAGAAGAAATGGGAAATAGGAATTCATCTCCCTTTGAAAGTGACCCTACAGCATCCATTATAGTAAATATTAATGATGCATTAATGAGCATTGCTATTCCACTGTTACTAATGAGTACTGAGGCACAGAAATTAAGAGTCAAAGCCAACTTATTCTGAACTAAAATTAACATGCTTTTTGACCTTATTGAAAGTGAAGGAACATGACCAAGCTGCTAATTGAAATAAATAGAGGAGCTAAAATCAGAGGCCAGGTCTGCCTCATATTCTACTGATCTGTCACAGAATAAAATCTTCAGTGCTAGCTTTTGCTGCAAACCATGGCTCTGTGAGAGAATGTTTAGCAGTTCTGATTGTGTACAGACAGAACAGCATTTCCCCCCAAATAGTGTTGAATGCACCAAAGCCCTACACTGGCTCATTCCCTGTGAGCTGTAGCTACCTTTGGGGTAAAACACAGCAAGTGCTCAGCAAAACATACAAAACTGCTCAGCTGCCTTTAATGGGGGAAGTGAAAAATATTGCATCTGTTTGAAATAAATGGGGAATTTTAGGGAGGTAGAATGGAATTACCCAAGCTGGGATCTGACTTCAGTTAACTGGTGTTAACTCTTGCAAAAGCAGCCACAAATTTTTCGATGATCACACCGGTCAGAAGTTCAGTCTGACCTCCTGTCCTATGGTTGGCATTCCAAACATCCTGGTACCTTCTTCTGTGGAGGGTTGGCTGGCTCATTGCTTACTCAGAGAAAATCATTGTTACTAATCTCTAAAGCTGCTTCCACGCCACTTGGAGTTTATCAAAGTCTTTGCCTAAAATTTGCCATCACTTGCCATGGCTATTCCAAGGTTCCTCCTTAGAGAAGCTTTCTGCACGTGGCATATCCAGCCTGTTGGTGCTGCTGGACAATGGCCTCTCTGCAGCAGTTCTGTGCCACCTATGTTGATCATTTCTGGCCTAATGCAGGACATTTGCCAAGGCTGCTGAAGTTCTGGGGTACTACAGAACAGTTCATAAACTTTACATCATGTAAAAGATGCAAATAGATGTTTTTTCATGCCAGACAATTTGCATCTTAGGGAATGCCTAAGGCGGTAATTGTGGCATATACAGGGACCTCTGAACACCTTTTAGGTGGCTCAGGTAACGGGAGAAGTGGAGGGGCACTGGAGGAGATTCCAGCTTTCTAAGTCTGTAAGTCTGCTCTGGTTACCAGTGAGGGCAATGCAGCTTCAGAGCTGCTTAAACAGATCACCTTAAACAAAACCACTGCACAATTTCTTTGCCCCAAAATCTGAACCATCTCCAATCAAACTGTGGCACATTTACAAACAGTCAGTCTCACAGGTTCTGAGGATTTCCAGCCTCACAGGAAACAAAGTACAAGAGGCAGCACAACTAAAGAGTCTTGGTTCTCTGTGCCTTTGTACCCTGTGGTGTCTGCTCTGATGGGTGTGAACTCCAGTGGGACATTTTCCTACAGCTGGGCATTTGCTGCTCTCTCTCATCTGGTTTCTGTGCTGGTGAGTTCAAGGTTGCTGCTCCTGGAGCTTTTCCCTGCAGAGATGCATTCATGGAACCTCTTTTCTATCTGACTACTACAGTGAAACATAAAATGTTAACATAACTCAGGCCTCTGTCTTTATATCAGATTTGGTGGAAAGCTGCCAGTTGTTTTGAAAGTATAAAGACTTGATGGGTAAAGAGGCACGTGTGTGCAACACAACAAACATAGCACAGCCACATAAATCCCATTTCCTTGGGCAATCAGGTTAAAGATAAGAAGGTTGGCAAGGAACAGTCACTGCAGAACACTTTGCCAAGGATGAAGTTGGTATGAAAATGGAGGAGATGGCAAAGGAAAATTTAACACTTCACTGGATAACTATTTCTACCAAATTTTCAATCAAAATGTTTTGGCAGAATTTATTTTTTGCAAAGGAAATTACATAAAATTGAACTTGATTTTCTATCACTAAAATTTCCGTGGAAAGTTTTGGATAAGGCACATTTAGAAAGCCCAAGAAAGCTTCCAAAAAACAACCAAACCAGACGGGTAGATCTGTTTTATCTGGAAAACATAAGGATCAACAGAAACATGACATGTAGGAAAAATATACATGGATTAAGGCAAAAGTTCTTAGGAAGTGAGGACCATTCAGTAACTTGCTTTGCATTTAGGTGACAGTGAAAAAAAAATATCCTCAGAAGTTGTCAAAGCAACAGTGTCCTGTTTATGTCTTGTGGTCTTATGAGTAACTGACTGGAAAAAAACAAGAATGAAAAGATAACAATTGCAATAAAATTAAATTAAATAAGCCAGTGACTCATTACAGAGCAGGAAAAACAAAAACAAGATCATTTAGATCTCAATAACAACAGAAGAATTAAAAGAAAACACAAAAATGGCTGCATCGCTTTCCTTATATATACAGTCAAGCACATGGTGGTGGGAGAGGAGTAGAACCAATCACAGTTATCCAGTGGAAGGCAGAGAATACAGAAAATGTGAATTATAATACTACAGTACTTTGGCAGTCATGTTAATTTTAGTGGGACAGGATTTTTTCTGGAGTGCCATAGAGGAGCATCCCTCCCTGCACACCCTGGCAAGGCACAGCTGGAACTCACTGCAGGGTTCACCTGACAGTCTTGCTCCATAAATGCCTTTTATTAAACAATATTGTCAGACTTTAGGAAAGTGTTATCAGTGAAGACCCACCCATGATCTCCTTCATAATTTTGATATAGGCTCAGGGCTAATCCCAGAGTAAGTGCAATTCAAGAAACTCTTGAAGTATTTAAGCAAACGAGCTCAATTTCCTATGACTCTACCGGGACACCTTGTGAAGTTCCTGTGCTCCCAAAGCACAGTGGGAGTAGTGCTGGGAGTTGTGCACCCTGAACTGGTGCAGTTCACAGAAACCTCATACTGAGCCCTGCACAGCTGGAGTGCCTTGATTTAGAAAAAAACTCTAAAAGATTTATTCTGAAAAAGAAAATGTATTATACAATGTATTATACTTGATTTTTCAATGCCATTCAACTGCCAATGCCAATAAGAAGCTGAAAAACTCAGGGTAGAATATCAAAATTCCCAAAGTTTCGAGTCATTTGCATTGGCTCACCTCTGAACAAATTTGATCCTTCTACCTCTTTTGTCACATATTCCAGTATTGTCATTGCCACCATTTCTAAAAGATCTCTTCTTCAGTGTCCAAAGTGTGATGGAGAGAGGAGCACAGGAGCTTTTGGAATAGTTTTGAGTTATTTGTGACAGAGTTCACAGACCTTTAACTTTGCTGCAGGAGGAAGGTTGACCTGCTACTTCTGAAGCTTTAGAAATTCTGTGTAAATACAGCTTGTTTAGTTCTGCTTTAGCATTGCATCCAAAGCATAAAAGGCACTTTATAAACACAAACAAAGAGTGTTCATTCCAATAATAACGTAAAGTAGCATCTTGGAGGTAAACAAGACACAAAGCAGTGATTTCCCCATACTGGCTCTGGGAGCCACTAGGAGAGCAATAAATAGAATCTAAATCTCCTGACTGCTTGTCCTGTGCTTCAGCCACGAGACCACACTCCATCTGACAGGCACTGATTCCTGGTGTGTGCATTGTTTTGCTGCACAGATGGTAAATCCTCGTGCAGTGTAAACAGCCTGAGAAGGGAACAGCTGCACATGCCTTTTTGACAAGCCCCTCGCCCGACGCTGGCCACGAGGAGGATTTGTGCCCGTCAGATATATTACACTGGCCCTGTCCTCAGTTCTGCTGTGTTGTTTACAGCCTGCTTCCCTGGAAGTCAGCACAGCTTCTCACAGCTAGTCCTTCAATTCTTGAAAAGACATGACTCAAGTATTTTTAACTGTTTCACAGCGAGGCTGCTGTGACTGCACTGTTTGTTGCTGTTCTGTGCTTGGGTTACTCCCAAGCTTGGTGTGCTGTCACTGGGCAGGAATGTTCTCCTTGAGTGTTCCTGGCATGAGGATCTGCAGCCATGAGGTTAACAGAACTGATTTCATGCTCACTTACCTCTGCCAGTCTATATATTTCAAAGCTCGTAGGGCTGAATTAACACGTTCTCCATGAACAGTTCAGTTCTTTCACCTCTGTGAAAGATGCTGCCTACCCGAGACCCCACATGGCAAGATCACTGTCAGGTTTTGATTTGTGCACATGGGCCTTTCCTTAGGGAAGAAGTTGTCTCTTAGTCCAGAAAGCCAGTAGGAAACACTGTCTTGCCCTCAGCCTCCCCAGTCACGGGTTATCAACAGAATGACACCGACCTCTCTTCTGTTGCATGTTTGTGTTCATGGTACAAATGTTTCCTGCTGACATCAAGTTCCAGTTTGCTGGATGCATGCTCTGGTTTGGATGAAAGTGTGCTGAATTTATACTTCTGCTCCAAAATAGTAACTTACCAACTGGGCTTAATACTTCGAAATGTCACTGCTAGTGGCGTAACAGATGCTCACAATAAGCTGACAACCCAGATTTTCCACTGAGGAGTCATCCATGGATGCTGCTGTTGCAGCAGAATCTGTCACTTCTCCAACTCATAACTCAAAGGTAAATCACCACTGTGCTTTTCTTAAAATGCTGAAGATTGGGTCCCAGGTGATTATAAATACTTAGTTTTATTTAATCCTGAAAATGTACTCAGTTTGTTACCAGACAAATGTAGTAGAATCAGTCTCTGTTTGAAGACATTACAAAATAAAAGGTGATAATAGAGAAAAATAAGTAAGGAGATATTAGAGCTATGAACAATGCAGAAGTTTTCTGAGGGGTTATTGGAAATTCATTGGAAACTGTCAAAGGATAAAACCAGAGGCTGAGTTCACATCATCTGCACTGACATATGGTCAGTTCAGCATAAACTAGGAGGAGTGGACTGAGTCAGCCTCTTTTCCACCTCTTCCGAAAATCTAAGGAAACATCCAGAAAAAGTATCAGGCCAAACTGGCATGTGCCAGGTTGAACAGCTAGGAAGCAAAGAGTAGGTGTTCTGGTAAGAATCCTCACCTCTTTTCTGGGACTCTGGGAAAACCAAGCTATAGAACTCTGAGCAGTCCAGGCTCCCACACATGGACAGGAGCTGCAGCAAGAGACATGCAGAGGTTGACTTGATGGGACAGAATGGCTGAAGAAAGAGGCATAAAGGAAGACTGAGGATCTCCTCACACAGAGCAGCCAAAGGAGGACGATAACAGCAGCAGCTTAAAGTTATCACAGAGTATTTATTATTCACCAGTGCTACACACTGCAGGGCTTTTTGATGTCTGCACACCTCAGACCTGGAAGAGCTGCTGAGCTTCAAGTTGCAAGGTTAAGTCAGTTTGATTTCCAGCTTGGCCAAAGCCTTTACCCTGACATGTCTGAAACTTAAGCTATAAAGTGTAATAAACAGGGACCACTTTGTTTTAAATATCAGTACAGACAGTCATTTATGACAAAATGGTCAAGCAGGATGTTCTAGTATCTCTGTCTGTATAATACTGGCTCTGCTAAATGAGCTGCTGAGAAAATGAGTTTGACTGCCAGAGAATAAGAAGATATGTTATACTTTGCAGATATCAAACCTGTTGTTTTCAGTGTCTCCCTGAAATTTGTAACGGGCTTTCACCACAACAAAGTCATTCAGGCAGTGAGATTGGAAGGCAGTTGAGTTTCGCTAAGCAAATTTAGCTACACTTGAGAAGTGTTTTGTGACAGTGTATCCATGTTTACTGGGCCTGTTATCAACACACAAATGTAATGAAAAAAACCTGTTCTGAACTGGCATTTGTATTCCAGCAAATATTTTAGCACAGAGCTGAACTGAGAGCAAGGGCAAGTGCTGCCGTGTGCTCTGCAGTGCCGGGTTCACACGGGTGCCCACTGAGCTGCCATTTGTTTCTCTGCAGCCCGCGGGGAACTGGAGTCATTTGCAACAGAGCTAATTCTTGTTTTCTGCAAGGCAAACACATCAGAGGAGAGGGGAGGAAGCAGCAGGCATACATCAAGTGGTCTTTAAGCAGCTAGTCTCTGCCAAGGGAAGATAAGGAGAAATGAATTAGCTACTCTGGAACCAACTCCACTTCTTTTTTTTCTTAAATAACTTCGGCTTTGTGCCTAGTGAAAGCACATCCTTGTTTTGAATGTCTTGTTTCCGTTCCATGTCAATTTTCTAGAGCTAAACTAATTTGCTGAGGCAAATTTGCTAATGTCCCTGCCAGAGGAGCTTCCATCTCTCTTATCTTTATTTACTCAGAAACATCGTGACAGTGTATTTTAGCCCTCTTTTCTTTTCAAATTATTTTCGGCATCATTACCCGTCTATTCCAAGAGCTGCTTCCAGCACAGGGATACATCTTAGCAAGAGGATAATGAAACCCAGCAGTAAAGTCCTGGACACATGTTGCACAATGTAGGTGACAGAGGGGTGACCAGCTGGTCCCCCTGCCCGAGTTCCTGGTGTCAGTCAGCAGGCTGCAAGGCCAGCAGCACCACAGAGCAGCACAGAGCCTGCAGATGCTCTGAGCCCGCCATGGAATGGTCACTCCTGTGAGGACCCCGCTCTGCTGGGACCAGTGGGATTGTCCCTGTCAGCTCTGAGCCTGTCACAGGACCTGCAGAGCAGATTGAGCCTGGGAACTCACAACAACACTGACCTGGTGCAGGAGCACCTAGCATCGGTCTCTTCTGTGCCTCTTCCAAAATTTGGGCTGGGTGTTGGGTTTTTTTGGCAAGCAGCTGCAACAAGAAAGAGGAATATGCTTTAAGTAGTGGACCAATGTCATGAGACAGGCCCATACACAGTCCATGGGCCCTTTTCTTGCAGAAGCTGAACCCAGTGGCTTCACATAGTTTATTTCAAGCTTGTAAGTCAGCAGAATATTTAGGGGTTTTGTAACCAAAATCTGTCCTTAGGTTTATCCATTCTACCTGTGTCTGTGCCTTTCTCCTTGAAGGCTGGTCCATTCTTCCTGCTGGAGGACTGGGATATGGCCACACTGGGCTGGAGGAGGTTACTGGAGGGCAAGGCCTGATCACTGAGGGCTGAACCAGGAGCCTCCCTTGCATGATGCACGATGATCTTGTTCCTCACAGCTAACCCTGATGTTTCCTGACAGGCAAAATGATCCCTCCCAGGAGCATAGTGCCTTTCGTGGCACAGCACTGAAGATTCTCCCTCACCACAGGCAGAATGCCTCCAGTAGGATAAAGACATGGAGCCCTTCCTCTCTCCTAGAAGCTGAAGATATGTGGGAAGCCTGTTCCATACCTTCAGGGACTCTGACATCTGCTGCTGCTTGTCTTCCTTTCCTTACCTGATTATTTAGGACACTCACTGAGACCACATTTAATGGCACACTGTTTAGAACATATCAAGGATAAAACCTGTCTGGTTTGGTTTGTCTTTGGAATAAAGTTCAGGGTTACAATGATTAGAGGTTCTCTTCAGTTTCTTGTTAAATCTTTTCTAGTTATACATCTTTTTTAATCCCGATCTCTTGGTTGATGTTAAAAGGAAATGTAGTAGGTTTTGGCTTTGGCATCACTTTCTAGCAGTTTCAGAACAACAAGGTACCAGTGCTCTTGTTAGTAAAATCTGAGAGCAATAAGCCAATGACTATTGGTCCAGGACCAGTCTTTCTCTGTTCCAGTGCTGCCACGTAAAGTCTCTTCCTTGCTTAGCTTATAGGACCATGTGGATGTTGAAGTATGTTTGCAACATTGGCAAATTCTGGAAGATTGCGCAGTGCTGCTGTTAGGGCAGGGAGCAGCACAGGGGTGACCATGAACAGCAGTACAAGTCAGCAGTCCTGAATCCCAACCTTTCTGCTCTGAGCACTTGTACAGAACCCAGCAATCTAATCCCCTGCTCCTCTCAGGAGACACATGAGACAGTAGGAAAACAAAAGCTATTTTTTTGTGCTCTTTTGAATTGGCAGGGAGCACATGTACTCCAAGAAACAACAGTATCAAATTTGAATTACTGTTTATTTCTACCACAGCCATGCCCAAAATCTCAGACTAAGTCTGGGACCCTGTTGCTATGTACTGTACAAAACATGTCAGAGGAAACTACAGCATGAATGAATGCATGAATGAAAGTGAGAAAAGAAACAAAAGTAGAAGGAGGGGAAATAATTTGAATGGTATGAGAGAGCTGGTGATAAAGCTTGGTCAGAAAAAAGCCAAATATTGAACCCACATCTCCCCAGTAGTTAATCATACATTTACTTCACCACACTGCCCACTTCCTCTTTGTACTAAGAAAGGTGCCTGTATCCAGAAGTTATGGCAAAGTTATTACAAGTTCAAGGCAAGAATTTTTTTTTTGGACAATGTCAGGGCTCATTCTATGAAATGATGAGGTGAGCTGCTGTACTCTGCTCCATCATGGACCTGCTAAACTCCTTACTTCTGCACTGCTGGGATGAACTGCCCTGTCCTATCTGCACCTGGGGAGATATTTAGGATATCTTTTCACACCTTCCCCTGCGTGCACATATCCCACCCAGGAAAATGAAGGTACTCTTGTGGCACCTGCACAAATATCTCTGCCAGCTCAATCCAATGAGCAGGAATAGTAACAGCCCCAGGTGTGCAGCTGAGAGGGCTTCAACGTGCTGGGAACCAATTTGCAAACTCCAGAAACTCTGTGTCTGTCCACACTGTCACAGTTTTGCTGCCACTTTTACCAAGCTGTGTTAGAGCAGCACGGGTAAATCAGCACATGCTCCTTCCCCCTTTTTGATGCAAATGCACAATAGTTTAAAGAAACCAGCTCCTCTTGCACTTTTATCTTTGCAGGGTGGTCTATTCAGAGAACCTCAGCCATGTGTTTGTTTAGTGTGGCAGGCTGAGGGTCTGTGTGACAGAACTAAGAATATCAAACTTTGATGTTATTCTTTTGTCACTCACTGCCTTGCTATGGACCAGCCTGGCACTCACCTCATCCCCTTGGAGAGAGATGAGTCAAGGGAGCAGAAGGGAGGGCTGGTGTTTCCCCATTCACCCACGGGTGGGTAACATCGTGTCTTACACAAAGGCAGTGCAGGTGCCCAAGCTGTCTGGCTCAGAGGGAATGAATTCTAAGAACGTGGTTTCTTAGGCAGTGGCAATAAAACTACACTATTGTGCCCTGCAGTGAGTCCTGAGGAAGCCCCCTGGCAGGGCTGGCTGTGTGATCACTCCTCTGGCAGGGTCACAGGAGGAGCTGTTTGTGCAATCTCCATTGTGCAGCCCTAAGAGTAGAGAGTTTCTGCCCCAGTGCAGCCCAGTCACACTCTCTTCCTGAAGCTCCTCTGCTGGGAATTGCCAGCCTTGATAACACTGACTGTCCCTCATCCAAAGTGCTTTTGAGCTCTCCTCTCTGAGTCTGGCAAGAACCTGTTTTTCAGTAGGCTTTCTCCAAGAAACCTGCATTCTAGAAAGCATTTTTCTGTGCGCTTTTTTTTTTTTTTTTGTAAAATCAACTGTTGAAGTGTTTTAATGACAACCATGACATAAGTGACCTTGTCTCTCTTCCCAGTGTCCTTCTGGTGCGTGGCCACAGGCAGTTAGTTGGAGTTAGTTTCGTGGCTCCTTTGCCTTCTCTCCCTTTATCTGTTCCCACTGTAAGATAAGGAGCTCCACATTTGCCCAGTGCTTAGTGCAGTGAGCCCCTTTTGCTGCCAGGAAGAACAGAATCCCAATTGCAGCATACTTTTGATATGAATACAGATGTTAATCCAAGAATCTATGATAAGAACTAGGAGCAGTTGCTTTAGTTTTACAAGTGGTTGGAATCCCACTGAAATTGTAACAACTTGTCCCAACTGCAGAGTTAAACATACACTCTCTGCTCTTTTAGGGTCAATATATTCTAGTATCTGGTTTTTATTATTAATTGGTAAGACCCTGATCCTGTAATTTTCACAGAAATGTCCTTGGCATAAATGTAAGCATTTAGCTGAAGTGTCAGTGTTGGCCACATCAGGGCCCTAGGCTGTGCATACTTGGGAGCAAGGTCCTGCCTCTGTTTTGCTGCTTCATTCATAACAGCAGCAGCCCAGCTCCCTGGCTAGGACTAGAGATGCTGCTGCAATACAAGCAGTATTAAAAAGGAAGCTGTTCCGAGCTCAGGGAAGCATTGTTTGCCTTTGGCCTGGAAGCCTGAGCCTCAATTCTCCTGCCAAGCCTTGGAGCTCACACCCCATGGACAGACACACATGGCTTTTCCCCATCAGTTTCATCAGAATAAAACTGTTTTGTGGTTTCTTGTTATAAACTCTTTACAGAAGCTAATTACTGTTGGCACAGAATTAACCACCGGTTGTATAAGTGAAATTTTGCTCAGCTTTGGATCCTGGCTGCACTCACAGTATGGTAAATGGAACGTGCTGTCCAGCTGTGTGTGCTACCCAGCTCTGCTAGTGAAAGATCAATCCTTCTGCTCATCAGGTAGAAGGTAAAAGTCCTCCTTTACTTTTGAAATAAGCAGGGAGTAAATCCCAGTGTCCTTGTCAACATTTCCCCTCTGAACAAACTCCAGCTCAACGCCCCAGGCTGCAGCAGCCTGCAGATACACTGGCACATTTACCTGAGTGTTTAATCCAGTTGTCTCTGTGGCACACATGTGGTATCAAGGCCATATGGAAAGACTCACTTTCAGGCTGGTTTGCCTGCTCAGTGCTGAGCAGGTGTTTTTATACCATTTTGAATAGTTGCTTTGACTGTGAAAATGAAGGGGGAAAAGTCTATCCCATGGAGACCAATGGCATTTTATTTACGGGGAAATAATTCAGCAGGGTCAATGGGGCATCAGACCATGGATGACCCAGCTCCACTGATGAGTAATCTGCTAATTAATAGCTTTGGAAATGCTGCCAAGATCCTGCCAGAGTGGTTGCAGCACACGAACAGACCTCTCTCAACTCCTGAGCAGACATTCACAACAGCAACCAGAGCTGTTGGGATGAGCAAGATGACCTCTTACTACTCCTTCCTGTCTGTTTTCTAAGCCAAAAGGTGTTAGATCTCGGATGTGTCCTTAAGTGTAGATCTGTATTTTTGTATTCCTGGCATCATGAGTCTCAGTGGCTGAAAGTCAGACCTGACTTCTGTTTAAGCAAGGTCTCAATGTTTTCAAAGGCAGTAACAAAAATGCAAATAATCTCACAGCTTCCTCTTTGGCCAACAGGAATTTAAGAAATAAATCTGCACACTGAGTCTTGAAACCTAAGAAGTCTTTATACTGAAGATGAGGTAAAAAAGCTACCTGTTTGAGTAGGGAATAATGAATTTATGCATTATGGTCTCTTGTTGCTATATCTAAAAGGCAATACTGATCCAAACTAAATCTGTCAGAGAGCCATAGACACTTGAAGGATTAGTTTGATGGGATTCCAAGTTATATTGCCAACTGCTGTCTCCCCAGAGCCTTGAATATTGGGAAAATCTGTTCTAAATCTAGAAGTTAATTTAAAAACCCAGAGGCCCTTGTGCAGTATCCTCATTAACAGCTGATCCTGTCTCCTTGTAGACTGCAAGCCCTGTGTGTTCTGAGCTGTGTAATCTGCTGAAGCACAGCTCTGTGATGGATGTGTGAGAGGCTGGTGGGAGTCCAAGTCTGCACCAACCTCAACAGCTCTGTTGGTGTGAATGGAGGGAACCTGATACACAGGGTTTGGCCCACAATAGGCACAGTGTGTTCTGTCCTTTCTTTTGGGGCTAGGAAGATGAAGGTGTCTCATATCCAAGAAAATTCATGCCAAAGAAAAATATCAAACAGCTGCTTGGAGTTGAGTCTGGCTTGTAGGGCTACTTCATATTTACCCCTGTTAGTGAAACTCACTTTATTCTCCTGTGGCTTTGGCTGCCATACAATTCACTATTCCCAGGTTTGCTAATAGAAAACATTGTAAGACTCTGGATTCTGAAGCTTGGGAAGATGTTCTTGATGAATACGTGCAAGGAACCAAAAGCTGTGTGCTTTAAAATGCTTCCCTCTTCCTCCTAGAGCTGCTGGAAACCAAGGGACTTTTCTGTATAACAGAGTTTGCTACTCCAGATACCTTCAATGCTTCCCTTTCCATAGCCCTCCTGAGAGTAAAAATGTACTTTTCCCACTTCCTCAAAGCCCACTGTGGCTATTGGACTGAAGAAAGAACCCCAATCCAATGTTTGTGTCACATCTTTTTTACATTAAATGTGCTGTTTTCTTGCCAGACCTGTCTGCTGGGGGAAAGGAATTTAAAATGGAGAAGAGTTGATGTCTGGGGTAAATTGGCACAGATTATCTCTGGCCCAGGGTCAACCTTTGCTGCTGGACCTCCTGGCAGTGAGTTCCCTTGCTGTGCATATGTATAGGAATGTGCTATTCAATTCTTCCTGTACTGTTGCTGTCACAGAGGAACCAACTTGTCCTCCAAACCATTCTAGTGGTTAGTGTGGCACCTTTTCCATGTGTTTCTAGGTCAAGAAGAAATTTTCCTTGTATTCTTAGTGCATGTGCAACTCATGCACTTAATGGTCCACAGCCTTCCAATGCACTTCAGTAAACTGTTGTGCTGGAAAAGCTTGTGAAAAACAATTTTCTTCTAAATGTAAAGTGCAAACTTATATTGTCAGAATAGGGGTTTTTTTCCTTTACTAAAGGACACAAAATTCACATTAAAGTCACCACAGGAGAGCACACTGTGGGAATCAGTGACACAAAACAGAACATGGCATTCCTGGTGGGACAGCTGGGCCCTGGAAGCTGGGGAAATGCAGGAAGTGGCACCAAAGCCACTGTGTGGGGTGAATCTCCTCCATCCTTTTCTCTAATATGCTCAACGCTCACTGCTTCTGAGGGCTCCATCTCTTGATATTAAAAAGCTAAGGAAGTAAAACAGGGATCAGATGGTAAACAGAAAATCTAAAAAGAGTGGCAGCAGAGAGACCCAAGAGATTCCAGTCCCAGTTCCAGTGATTTTTTTTTTTGTTGTTTTTCTTCCAGACCTTCACAGAAACCTGCATGTTACTGCTTTCTAGATGTTCAAAATTTTTGTCTTCATATTTCCCCACCCACTTGGTGAAATTCATTTGACAAATCAGGAGCATGACTTTGGTGGAATTAAGATTAGGATTTGGAATATAGGTCCACAAATTAATGCTTCATCTGGAAAACATGTTTGGCATTTTGAATGTCAAACAGACCAAGGGCAATGTCCACTTCTGCCTTGAATTTCCTTGTCACCCAGGAAAGTCCTGGAGCTTCCTAGTCTACAACCCCTGGACCAGGAAGATTTGTACCTGCACAGAGCACTTCTGTGGATTAATAACATCCTGCAAGTCAAAGCACTTTGGAAAAGTCTTAATCTCCATTCAGGAGCACAAAGAATACCAGCTGTTTATTGGTCCTCTGTCATCAGTGATAAGAAACAGGTTACTGAACCTGTTCTCAGTGGAGTTTTTTTGGGATAAAATTGTGTATCTCGTGGTTGTCTAATACTCTCCCTCTTGAGCTAACTGTCCCACAATGGGACAGACCCAAAGTGGTTAGTCACTTATGGAAAAAAATGGCATTCTTTACTTGGGATGTTGGCTTGTTTGTGTGTAGTGATCTCAGGAAGGCAGAGAGGTAAGAGGAGGAGGAACCTTGGGAAAGGGTTGAGTCTGTGCAAGACTCAGTAAGTTCTGCTGAATCCAGTTCACATCCACTAGAACCCACTCTGTCACTTCTTTCTTCTTTAGTAGTGGACGTGGGTCGAGTGACACATTTCAGTTTTATCACTGAAGTGCTATCTTTTCCTTGCTTCTGTCACCTTCAGGAAACCTGTTACCCAACGTTGGGTGCTATTTGAGGAAGCAAAGATTAAGTAATAGGCAGCAATGGGGGATGTGTGACACTGCACTGAGAAAGTGTATCTCTGATGAACAGCAGGTTCCGTAAATGTTGCCCAGAGCAGAGGGACCACTGGATGCTTCCTTGTCTGAAGTTCCTTTCTGGACGCTTTCCCCACTCACTTGGTGTTTGTTCTTCTGCAACAGCAAGGAAATGCAGAAGAGGAAGGAAAAGAGGCAATGAGCACACATCTAATGAGGGAGGGGGCAGATTAAGGTACTAGAGGTACCCTCAACGCTTGTGCAACTGGCCTGTGCGCAGCAATCAGTGTCCAAACAAGGCACAGAGGCAGTTTTCCTGTTAGCCAAAAGCCTTGAGAAGGAAAGGAGAAGTGAAGCCCTTTGGGTTACAGGAAATTGGTGTGGACCAACCAACGCCCTGTCCAACCAGCACAGGCCCTGCCTTTGCCCTCACCTCACATATTGTACGTCTTTATCAGTCATAGGAGCAGTTTTGGGTGGTGTTCAGTACCAGCTAATGATGGGTATCTTTGTCCCAAGTGAAGCAATCTGAAGACCCATTCCTTCTGTGTGACTTGCCCAGAGCCCTGCGGGCAATTCCAGAGACCAGTTTTTCGGCCTATTCACACTGTTATTTTTGCTAAATGACAGTCTAATAAGGCAGTAACTTGGTTTCAAACAAAACCATGGCAAGGGGCAGAGCCCCTTGTACACATTGGCTTCAGGGAGAGAAGGTGCTGCTTGGCCAGGGAGGGTGAAGGCAGCAGAACGAGTCTGCCTGCAGCTCCCACTGCCAGGGAGCCCCTTCCACCTGGCAGGAGGGAATCTCTCCTGTGCATGAGAAAACCTTTGGCTGATTCCTCTTCACGTTGTATCTGGACCCCGAGGATCTTCTGGCTCATGAATTGCCCCTTGCTTTGGACCTCTGAGTGAGATGAAAAGCTGTCCCTTCTCTCAGGGTTCAAGCTGTACATGGCTGCAATCACACTTTTGAATGGTTAATCGGATTACGCATTTTTTTGCCTGAAATTACATGATTTTTATGCACTGTTGTATTTTTGCCAAGTGTCTGTGCTTTACAAGTGCCATGACTGTCAGACCCAAAGTAAACAATCTTTTTTATTCTGTTGCATATGTCACCACAAAGTTTAGAATGGACCTGGGAACACACCTGGAGAACCTCTGTCAAGACAAAAGATGTCAAACCTTGTATTCTCAGTGGCTTCTTAGATGTCTTTGTTATTTAATTGTGTTGACTATAGTAACACTTTGAAATTCTTGCTGTATTTAGTTGCCAGGGGCAGATGTTTCAGTTTCAGGACCTGAAGAACAACCTGGTTTTTACAAACTGTGGTGTGTTATGTTATGCTTGAGCTTCCTGCTTGGTGCAAGGGAGTTTGCTGAAATTGAAGGGCCGTGGTTTGAACTGGACTTGTTTTCAGCTTAGAGTTTCTAATAAAAGAGATCAGTTTTGCATGCTGCTGGAACCACCAGCTTTATCTCCTAGTGAAGCTTATTGGGCTAATCTTCACACTGAGAGTGGTCAGCACCTTGTTAACTGAAATCATTGTATGTTACCATATGCTGACACTGGAGAATACGTTCTGAGCAAAATTCAGATTATTTGTGTGGACGAGAATGGTGCTGGAGAGTCCCACCTCTGAACTCAGCTGTGCTGGGTGCAGCACAAACACCGAGTGCCAAAGTTGGTCCCTGACCAACAGGTTCCGTAAGTGTGCGCCTTGTTTTTGCACTAGGGAGGTACATGGGGGTTTTAAATGTGTCAGCCCCAGCACTGCCATTCAACTGAGTCAAAGGCACCAGCTGAGTGGGTGGATTTTTACAGAAGGCCTGGCTAATTTTTAGACCATTAGTAATGCGTAGTTGGGGAAGATAAGGTAATGAAGAGTATGATCCAGTCTCATGCTGCAGAGTGCAAAGAGTTCAGCTGCAAGAGTTAAGAAAGAATTATTTTCCCTGTCTGTGCCATTGCACAACAGCAGAGGTGCTTGAGGGAGGGGATGGCTGAGCTGGGGGGGTTGCAGCTGGAGGTCGGATATCAGACGTGCTGCGGTTTATTGGTGACCAGCATGGAAAATACATTTCTTGTGTTTCAGAACTCTATAACTGTAGTTCTGGACAGGGAGCCTTGCCCTTCAATTCCTAAATAGCCAAGAAGGAGCATTAGGAGAGGAGCTGCAGCCTGGGAACTGCGTAGCAGGAGCAGGAGTCTGTTCCCATCTCGCTGTGCTGAGAACGGGCAGTACAGTCTGTAAGGACTGTGCCGAGGTGGTGTGGAACAGCTTTAGTGCTTGGGAGCACTTCAGAGCAGGACAAAAGGCTAGAAAGTGATCATTTAATATTTGAATGCACAAGTACCAATTGCAGGGCTTAAAATAAGGGATTCTTTCTAGTGTGGTTTTAGAGGGATCAGTGTCATCTCTTGAAATAAGTGATCTGGGTTTCTGTGTGATCGCGGAGCTGTTATGGACTCACAGAAAAGTACAGAAATGGCCTTTGATTTCTGTACAAACCTCAGTAGTTTTCTTCTTAATATGTGTGTCTGTGATTGCAGGTAAAAATTATGCAGATCTCTAGAGGTACTCCCAGCTAAGAAAAATGGTGTAAATTCAGCTATAATTCCATCATCAAAAAAAAAAAATGTTAGAGATGTTGAGTGACAGAGTGCACATAACTCTCCCTACATTAGATATTTTATAAAAGGGCCCACTGGGATACTAATTTATTTTAATTTTTGCATGCAGTGCTATGAAGACCTCAGACTTCTTCACCGTTTTTGGCTACACTGAATACATCAGCTCATACTCCTGTTTACACACAGCATAAACACAGGTGGTTATATGCCTGTATATACTGTTATAGGATGATTTTTCTTGAAGTTAGATTATAGCACGATGCAGGTAATTAAACAGTGATCTCTATACAAATTAAAAGGTTTGGTGCATGCTTTAATTTGGAAGTACAATTACAGTAATTTCAGTGCATGCTGACTGCACAACAGCACGCTGAACCCCAGGCCGTGCTGGGGATGTGTGAGTGCTGCTTGCAGATGCAAATGTGAGGCTTACTCACCTCCTGCCTTTGAAGTGCCACCGCTGAGAATCTCTATGGAAATGTGCTTGCACTCCAAGGCTCCTAGATTTTCAAATGGTTTGGGAAACACTGCTTAAAAATTAAGAGCCTTATTCCCATTTCCTGTTAAGCACCACATCTGAGCAATACACAATACACAGCTGAATAGGTGCATTTCCTTTTTCTTCTTTCCAGGTTGTGCTGGAGCTGCTCTGGAATGCTCAGCGCTCTGAGCCACGGCAGCTACAGACTGTCACCAAAGCAGCTGCTTGTTCACTTCATTGCTGACTATTCATTATAACCTGAGCATTGTGCAGGCTCGAGGTGAGCTGGTTCCACGCACAGCCCATCCCACATCTGTGCCCATCCCACATCGGTGACCCAGACCACGCAGTGTGTTGCTTTAGTCCAGTCAGGCTGTGTTTGAGCACATTTTGGATTTAATTGTTCCACATGACACTTCCTTTGTGCTAAGTCAAATGCTTCAAGCACACTCGCAGTGTTTTTCCCCCAGGCTCCAAGGCAGAGCTGATGCCCAGGCTCAGGGTGAGGAGCACAGCAGGCTCGCCCGACCCGTGGCATGTGCGGCAAACAGGGGCAGCACAAGTGTGAACGCACTGCCTTGTGTTTGAGAGTCTGATCTCAGAATCAGCTGCGAAGGCAATGTGATTCCAAGTGACTGCTTACAATGTAGGTCAGTTGAATGCAAAAGTGAAAGCAGATGTACCATGAGATTCCCACGTCTGCAGGGGGAGGGATGTCAGCCTGCAAGTGCAGAAAGCCCCAGAACTCATGTGTGACTCGTGTTTTCTGGTGAGTGACAAGCGATGCCATCCCGCCTGGATGGGAAGCGGCAGAATCCAGGTGCTGGCGTGGGTGCGAGTGCAACTGGAGGAGCTGGGGGCGCCTCCGGGAGAGGCGAACAGTGTGTGTATGTGCACAGCCGTGCCCCTGCCGGGATGCGGGGGCAGCTCCGAGCGCCCCCGGCTGCGATCGCCGCCGAGCGCCCCGACCGCGGGGCCGACAGAGGGGTCCCGGGCAGAGCCCCCGGGCACAGCCCCGCGCTCCATCCTCCGGGAGCCGCCCGGGCTGTGCCCCGGTTACCACACGGGGCTGCAGTGACAGTAACCCGCCCCCATGTGCTCCCGCTTCCCAGAAGCCGAGCGGAGCGGGGAAATCCCCGGCCGGCGGGTGCGGAGCGGGGCGGGACGGGACGGACCCGGGGTGCGGGGGGGCACCCACCGAGCTGTGCAGTGACCCTGCGGACCGTTCGGGTAACGAGCGGTGGGTTTTCTCTCCCTGTGGCTCAAAAATGGTTTGTTCATACAGAGTCATTAATTTACATTAAGTCTACGTGTGAGAATTTTAAATGGATCGCTGCTCCCCGGTGGCGTGGATACTCTTCCAGGATGTAAGCGTTGTAATGCAAATTAATTTTACTTGCTTCCAAAGTGGATTCCAATTTCGCATCTGCACAGGGAATTAACTAGGAGCCGCTTTTGCCTCTACAAAAAAGAGTCTTGAAACCCGCAGTTCTCCGGGTGTCCCAGGACACTGCTGTGAGATGGGACTGAGATATTTGAAATGTGTCACTTGCCTCACAGTCACTGCTTTCAAAAAGCCAGAACACTCAGAGCATAAAGGCTTTCTTCATATTAAACCAGAGAGATCAATCACCTGATTTTAAACTTCCAGATGGTATAATGTAGTATGAAACATTCCCAAGAGAGCATTAAAAATAATTATTTCTATGGGTATGGAGATGTGAATATGTTACTGTAGGGTAAGGTAAGGTGAGGTGTGTTCTTCCTGCACAGCATCTATGCTGTGGTTTGCCTCATGTCCTTACTTTTACCCTGTGGTAAATGAGCAGCTCCCCCAGCACGAAAAAGAAAGTATCTCTCTAACTTGAAGTATCTTGGTAAGCACCAGAGCAAAACAGCAATATTTTAATTTCTCCTTAATGACTCGAGTATATTTCTAATTCTCACACATCTAATGCATGAGTGCTGTCAAATTCTGACTGCACTAGTGTCCTATAGCAACATGCTCCTCCATTTGACCAAAAAGAGCTGTCAAAGAAGGTGATGGATGAAGAGTTCAAACTTCAGGCTGAGGGAGGTCAGCTTGTGAGTAATGGTCTGTCACTGGTCTCAGATCATGAGTTGTTTGCATAACTTTGGCTCAAGACAAACCCAGGCCGAAGATGACAGATGATGCCATACAAGCTTTCCCAGTTGGCTCATTCCAGTCTGATCCAGATCATCTGGACCCCAAGGTCATTAGCACTCTAGAGCCCGTTATTGGCAAGGCTGACAGAGTCTGTGGCCTCCCTCCCATGTTCTGAAGGATGACAAAAGGGAAGATAAACAAATAAGAGGAGTTATCTGCTACTCCTGACCTACTCTGAAGCTTCAGGAGTAGGGAAGAGAAGGGATGAGACCCTGGTGAGTAACACAAGCCAGTGCTGTTCCTTCACAGAAGCCACTGCCCAGCTGATGGCCCTGGTGGGCATGTGATTGCTGTGTGCACAGATGAGAGTAGTGTCACACTCTCCACAGGATTTAGCCACTTCCTAAATTTGTGGTTTGGTGAGCAGAATAGTATCTTGTGTTTGATGGCCTCAGAAAGTGACTAAAATTAGAAATAGAGATGGACGTGTTTTCCAACTCTTTTGGACCAAGTCTCATGGCTGGCATTCCCCCTTCTCCTTCCTCCTTTCCCTGTGAAGTAACTGCTTTTTGCTCATCCTAGGGCCTCAAAGGAAAGGCAGGGGTGTCGTTGTGCCTGACCACTAATCGACCTCCCATCCAGGGGGAATGTGTACATAGGACTGAAGTGTCCCTGGAACACAGGACTATCCCCAGCTGGCTCACTCTGCTGTGCCTCCCAGGGCTAGCAGGAGCCTCCTTGGTGATGTGGGAATACTTTCCAGTGCTGTGTTCCTTAAGTTCAGTTCCACTCTGCTGGGCACAGCACGAGCAGCTCTGGCAGACACTCCTTGCCTGTCCCCTCCCTGCTGTGTGTCTGGAGCACTGAGGTGAGCACACATTAATTGGGTTTAGAATCTCCTACAGGTAACTCTGTTTTCTTCATCTTTAGGGGAGTTCCTTCTGATCCAAGCAGAACCTTTCTCCTTGGAGGACGGTATCAGGCTCCAGCACATCTTTCCTGTCCTTCCTGCTCCCTTCCCTTTGGTTTGAGATTCAAACAAAAACACACATGGAAGTTGCACAGGCCCTGACAACCCAATTTTCATCATTAATCTCCCCTCCTAATTGCCTGGTCTTCTTCTCTGGAAACCATCACATGGGAAAATCGTGGTCATGGGGGAAGGGTCTTGAGTCTCACAGAGGGTTCTGGTAAAGTGCCCACCCCTCTTCCCCGTGGCCAGGCTGGGGCTACTCCTTTTTGATATGTTTTCACAGAAAAAAAAGGAAACCGTTAAGTCAGCAGCTCAAAAAACCAGGGAAGGAAAAGGCTTCTCAGCCAAGGCAGGGGCCTCCACCGAAAAAAAGGAGAAGGAAGAGCCCCTGTGCCCAGGCTGTGACTTGGTGAATGCTGCCACAGGAGCATCAGGGTGTCTTGGATGAGACTGCCTTACAGTGGATGGGGGAAGTTCAGTGAGAGACCTCCCTGTTGTTTGTCCACACTCTGGTGTTGGTAAGGGTCTGCTGAGTAATTTTTTCCTCCTGCTCAAGTCCACTCCTTTGGGTGCAGCACTGACTGTAGGACAGCCACGGCCTCGCTCCTTGCTTCTTTCCCATTCGTGCATCTAAATGTGGCAACATCAGTGTGAGTGCACCCTGCTCCTAATACTGGGGTCTAAGACCTATTACAGTTCACCTTTTTCTTTCAGGGCCCTCCATGGCATTATTATCATTCTGGAACTGAGGCACAACCTTCTCTGTGACACTTATGAGCGGAACCTCCTCCACCCTCCAAGGATGCTTGAAGTTCTGAGAACTGACAACTACCTCCTCTCAAATCTGCAGTGAGCCACTCTCCAAACTGTCTAACCTGAACACCAAAAGATACTTGAGGGGACATTTTTCATTCTCCATCCCTAGTTGTCAGTAGGGTTTCATTGCCCATGTGGATTTAAATCCCTCCATTCTTCCTGTAGATCTCCACCATCCATTTGGTGTTGAAGGGCCCAGTAAATCCCAAACTGCAGTTCTGCTCCCTTCTGCTTCAATGGGAATTTCCATCAGATCCTCTGGACTCTAAGGTTAAGTCCTTTGGAGAAAGGAGAGAATTTCAGTCAGTCTTTCCAAATCTGTTAAATTTGTGCTCCTGTCAGGACCCAGAAGGGAAAAAAGTTTCACCTGGATGGGGCCTTTGCTGAAAAAATGTAACCTGTCTCTGACCTCAGTGACCTCATATTTGGAAGCAAACAGCAGCACTAAAAATAAATATGTTGTGCCCCCATCTCCATGCTATTAGTACTTAGTATGAAGGATGGCTGAGTGGGTGGACTGACCTTTCCATGTTCCTTTTTCTTTGCTTTTTTTTTTGTTTAGCTTAAACATGTCATTGTCATTTTCGCGAGGCCACGAGGCCTTTTCACATCGTTGTTTGCTCTGAAGCAGGGCCACAGTTTCCCACTTTCAGGAAGCCTTCAGGCATTAAGATGCAGAGTGAGGTGTTGCTGGTCCAGTTTATCAGTGCAGCTTCTTTCCAGCCAGTTGTTCCACCTCTGGAACACCAGTACAAGTCTCCCCCACTCTCCTCCCCACTGCCTTATCAGAAACCCAGCCTAAGACCCGCATGGGCCACCTGCCAACACATAGTTCTGCTCTAACATGGGATGAAACTTTGATACTGCTTTTTTCAACTTGTTTTTCAGGTAGTTCCTACCCTTTGAACACTGTCATTTTTCAGACTGTCATTCCATCAGGTCTCAGCCCCAGCCTCTGAACTGAACAAATTTATGTGCCTCATTTTTGTGGGCTAGAGTAAAACAGAGCAGAGATTTCCAAAGTGCCTAATGTATTCTATCCTATTGAATTCCTCTAGGAACTCGTACACATGTACAAAATTCTGCTTATAAATTTTGGGCACGAAGTTCCTCCAGGAATTATTAAGCTTGGATCTCCCTGTCAAGGTTTCTGTGAGTTCCAAGGCACGTTGGCATGGCTGCATGGCCTGAGGTGGGCCAGGGTTATCAGAGTAAATGGTAACAAATGGATCTTCCAAAGGGTAGAAAAATCTTACATTTCCCAATTAGAATCATTTAGAATCAGTTGGGATGTTGGAAAAGCCCTTCATGTGGAAGATCGTGTCTGCCTATGACAAGGATCATGTCAGCCTTTCAAGTGCAACACTGTGCTCTGTGATCAGCGTGTGCCCTTCTGGAAAGAATGAAATTTGTAGCAAATTGCCAGGCTTGGTCTTGCCGTGCTCCATCTGCAGCCTCCTGTCCTGCAGGTCACATGCTTTGGGAATTATGCACCACAGAAAGGAAAGAAGGTCTCCTGTCAGAACCCGGAGCCTTTCGGTGAAGGAGAAAATAATCCCACAGCAATGCACATGTATCTGAAGACTTCTGAACAACCAGCTAGAACAGAACAGCCAAACCTGATCAAAGAGAACAAACTCCATCAGTTAAGCTGGTTTTGTAATTGTAGTATTTTATCAACAAGTAGATATTTCTGGAAGGGCTGGTTGTGCAGATGTGTAACATCTGCGCACATTTGGCCTCTGGAAAGTGTCCTGGTGATAGTTCATTCCAGAAATTTTATTGGTTTTCTAGCTTTTCTCTTGACCGGATAAAGGAAGGATGCTTTTTCCAAGGTCATTTTTGGTGAAAGTGTTTTCTGGTTCAGGTAGTGGACAGGTCCCTGGGTTAGTAAAACATGGAGGTTTGGATGGGAATCTCCTATGAAGCCCAGAAGGGATGTGGTTCATGACAGGCCTCTTACTCAGCTCCAAAATTTAGGGAAACCTGAACTTTACACAGCAGAGAGGAAATTTATCCACCAACATGTTCTTCCATGACCAACTCTGCTTTCTACCCCCCACAAGCAGTAAGCTGAATGATCTTTCATGAAATACAGGCTTTGTGGGTAACTTGGTTATTGATTGTTCAAGGGGATGTTTTTTAAGAATGTTCAACATCCAAGCCAGCTAATGACTGATTTAATATCAGTGACTGTGGTTTCAATTTGCAGACTTAACTTGCACTTAATCCAAACAGCTGTGAGTGCTTTAGAAAAGGTGATATTCCCCCATTTGGGGGAAAGAGAAACCAAGGCACAGTTCAGCTCAGTTATTTGTCCAGTATCACTTGCTGCTGGGAATAGAAAACAGAGCTCAGTCTCATGTGAGAATCATTAGATAATAATTGTTGTAAAGGAAATTCATGGAATATTATTGAATTTTGAGATCTGAGGAACAGGTGAGTTTTCTGAGTTGGGTGAGGAAGTTCTTAGTTCCTTCACCCTCTGCAGTATGTAAAGTCTCATTTAAACACAGTGAGAACATTAACTGGAACATAACTTTGTCTTCCTTTTCCTCCTTTTTCCTTCTCTTTCAAACTCCACAGATCTGGCCTTATTTGCCTGAACCAAGCCCTTACATTTGAGGCATTCAGAGCTGCTCTGACCTTTCTATTCCTCCCTGGCTTGTTCCCAGTGTGCTGATTTCTTTCCCTGTGCTCTGGTTTGCTCTCTGCAGCTGGGACACACGGGAGCCGGCGCTCCAGCCCGGGGCTGTCCCAACACCTCCTGCACAGCCCCTGGCCCTGGCTCTGCTGCCCAGGACTCTGGGGTTTCTTTGTTTGAGCTTGGCAAAGTTCCACTGCGGGGAAATCAGCTCAGCCCCGTGAGCTGGCAGATGACATGGGTGGGCTCAGCCTGGCCTTAGCTTTTACCTTATTTATTTTGTTTGCTCATGGATGAGCACTTTGTCCCCTTTGCAAAGCTGACCGCTCCAAAATCCAGCCACTCTCCAGTACCTGATTGCACCACAAGTCCTGGAAAGCCACTGACATTAATATGCACCTTGAGAGAAAGGTTCAGGAGGTTATTTTGAGTGGTTTGGGGGTTATTTTCTGTAATTCATGTATGTGCTCTCAGGCACACAGTGGGATTCTTGGAGCTGTCCTGTGCAGGGCATGGACTTTGATGATCCTAGTGGGTGCCTTCCAACTTAGGACATTCCAAGATTCTATGTATGCACAGGTGAACGTGATTCCAAAGACATCCTGAGTGGATCCATATTTCCACAGTACTTTGCAGTGTTTTCAGATCTGTTTGTCACCCCTACCACACTATAAATGTTTAGGACCAGTGGTAATCCTGAAAGCACCATAAAAGAGGATGCAAATTAATTTGGCTTGGTCAGATTCATTTTGGGAGGTTGGATATTTGGGGGTTTTTTTTGACTTAAAGTGGTGATCTTTCAATATTTAACACCTCTCCTGCTCTGCTGGCCTCCAGCCAAGGCCTCCTTCCACGGCAGGTGAAGGAGAGCAGAGCTGGGGTGCAGCCTGCTGTGTTCCCTGGGAGGCTGTGCCCATTGCCCCCTCTGCAACCGGGACTTTCATCTCCCTCAACACCAACGTATGGCACAAGATCGTGTTTTAAATGTCACATGAGATTCTGGGAATACTCTCCCTGGTCCCAGGATACTTACGGAACTGTTTATCTAAGCTCTCTCATGATATGCCAAACCACCAGGTGTTCTGTGTGCCTGGGGCCCCACTTGTTCTGGAAGGCTTCCTGGTTGTTTGTTTGTACAGAGAGTTATCCTGGTCTGGAGAGTGGGTTCAGGGAGCCTCTCCCAGTGCTCTGTGCATGTTCCTATTGATTGAGAGAATCTTTTCCTTCTTTCCCACGATGCCCCATCTTAGGATTGCTATGACCACACTTCAGGGTCCGCTTCCAAGGTCTGCAGTGGGTGTGGGACAGGACTGTGCAATGGCTCTTTCAGCTCTGCCTTGATCCTCTTAAATACCATCCGTGGGCATTTCTTGCTTCTGTTCAGCCAATTCCCCCTCAGGCACGTGGGGACTTGGCTGTGCATTTCTGAACATGTTTCTGTTTAGTTTTATGCAGCAGCCACCACGTTGCGCTTATTAGAGTGAAAACTGGGGGGAAATCCATGGCCTTGTGTTTTGCAGAAGGTCAAATAAGATGTCCATCATGTCCAGAAAACTATAAACAGAAACTGTACAAAAATCGACAGAGGATGACTAGAGGAGAGGTGGTCATGTGAAACTGCCCAAATTTATGTGCCCAGTCTGGGAACTAAAGGTTAGGTTCCCCATATGGAGAGGAATAAATTTCTTTTGAATTGCCCTCTGGAAGATAATTCCTTGGCTCTTTCCCTAAGAGCTTAAAGCAGCCTCATTTTTGTGCTTTAGAAAAACAATTAACTGCCTAATTGTTCTGTCATCACCAGAAATAGGCACTAGCTGCTCTGTGACACCTGGGCCTGGTGGTGGTTTCGGCGACAGGGCTCTGCCTGCTCCCCGTATTTACACACATGACTGGCTTGTGCATTTGCAGGGATTACTCTCCCTTTCCAAACAGAAAGCAATGACTGGATCAAGCCCAGGCATTGTTTAAGAGTGGCCTGTGACTGTGGTTTGTTTTCTTGTTTTGTTTGTAAAGGTCAAAGACATAATGATTTTTTTTTGGAGGTAAAAGTTAACTTGTACTCGGATCTTTCACCGGGCTGAGCTTGAGAGGAAGTGAGAAAGTAAGTCTTGCTCAAAAGCCTGGTATTTCTTTGGTAATTTCTCTCATCAAATACCTGCTTAAAGTGGAAGTTGATCATGTCTCCCTGTGAGGCCACACTACCTTCCATAACACCTCAGCCTGCCTGTCTAAATGCAACCTCCTGAATTTGGGGTTCAGGCTAATAAATGTCTAGTTCTGACATGGTTTTCCAGGCTGTAAACCTCAGTGAGGCATGTTTCCTAGGGAGCACTTTCCAGCACTAGACCCTTTGCCTTATCTGGGCTGTGAGCAGGCCAGGCAGGAGGATTTGGGAAGTTACTGTGCCTTGCACTGTGGATTTTGACTGGAGCAGCCTCTCTTAGGAACCTGGCAAAGTGACAGAAGGAAGAATCTGGCCATGACTAACAAATCCTTCCTGCTTTGCTGGAGTGAGAGACCTTCAGTGGATTATTCTTAGCTGTTTTTCAAGGTAATAGCCAGTGTGAAATTTTTAGTAAAGGATTGGTTGCTATAGGCAAGCAAGCCTAAGTGCCAGCGATATTTTCTGCAGGGTCTGATCTGGGCTTTCAGGGTTATTTGCTTGGAAATGTCACAGACATTGTACATAAACACTGCTACAAACGGGCTTAAGAACCAACCCTCCAGTTTTTACAACTTTCTGCATGCTCAGTAGTAGCTAAATGAAGCAGACAGACATTCAAAATATGAGTACAATTGTTCTTGAACAGGACGTGTTATTCCCCTGAATATGTCAGATTTTTAAAATGAAAGTATTCAGAGGCGCATAATTTCTGTCAGTCAATTATTTGTATTAGAAAAAAAAACTAATAAATGTTTTTGAAACATTTGAAAATGTTTTTGACCCATCTCAAGCTTTTTTTAACCCTCAAAAATCATAAAAAAATTTTCAAAGTATGTACCAGGGAAATTTTTGAAATCTCAAAAATATTCACAGGAAAGGAAAAGCATTTCCTGTTGATCCCAGCTTGGATGCTTGGGGGAGTATGACATTTTCTGTAAAACTGACAGAAACCAGGTTGGATTTTCACTGCCTGCCAGGCAGGTTTGAAAACCTGCTTGATTTCTTTCCAGCTCCCCCGCCCAGCTCCCAGGGAGCTGACAGAGGGAGCTGGGAGCCAGAGACCCGACTCTGTGGCTCCTCAGAGCTCTGGGCTCTCACCTCTCCTCCTCTGGGGTCTGATGGGGCAACTGCTGTAGCTCTGTGCAGCCCCTCATGGGCTCTTCCAAGCTGTGTCTTCCAGAGTGCTGGATCTCCCATATCCTGCTGGGATGTCCAGTGTCTGGCTCAGCCCTCCACCTTCCCAGCCTGGACCCAGTGCTCCTGGGGGCTCCAAGTGCTCAGGGCTGGTTCCCACCTCTCCTCTCCTGCAAGGGTCAGCAGCCATCCCCCTGCAGGGCAGGTATGCAGCCTCTCCAGCTGCCCCACGTCAGCTTCAGCTGCAATTCAAACTATCAATTTTTCTCAGGAATGTGAATTTGGCCACTAATTCACAGCAACTTCACTGAAGCAACTTTTGAAATTGAAATGAAGCCAGTTGAGGAGTATTCTCTAGGGTGTAACTAGGAGTGTTCTGTGAGAAATATTAATTCTTTGAAACCATAGACCAATTGAATCCTGGATCATTCTAGGAACTGATCCTTCCCATCTTTGAACACCTTCTGCCCTAAGCAACAGAATTGAGCCAAAGCTGATGTGGGTCAGACTCATAATACTCAAACCACATTTGCTGGTTCATGTGGAATACACCACCATCAGTAAAAACTGTGAGGATAAAGAAACCTGGTCCTGGGGCAGCGCAAACCCTTGATTTCAGATGTGAAATTTTAAATTTGAGGAAGTTACCTGATGAAGACCCTGGGAGGTCAGGGGTTTTTCTGTCTGTGTCACACCTGCCTTGGCCAACAGAACTACCATGAAGCTCATCAGCACTCAGCTGTCCCTTCTTGCCTGTCAGGAGAAGGTAGTGTGGTTCAGCCCCACAGAGCTGCTCTCTCACTCCCCCTCAGTGGGATGGGGGAAGGAATTGGGAGGGTAGAAGTGAGAAAACATGTGGTTTGAGATAAACATGGTTTAGTAGGTAAAGCAAAAGCTGTGTGTGAAAGCAAAGCAAACCAAGGAATTCATTCCCATGTCCCACGGGTAGGCAGGACCTGAGCCATCCCCAGGACAGCCGGGCTCCATCACATGTAACAGTGACTGGAGAAGGCAAATGCCATCACTCTGAATGTCCCCTCTGCCTCCTTCTCCCCTAGCTCCACATGCTGAGCACAATGGTTTGGGATATCCCTGGAGTCAGCTGGTGTCAGCTGTCCTGGCTGTGTCCCCTCAGCTCCTTGTGGACCCCCAGCCCCCTCTCTGGTGGGGTGAGTGAGGAGCAGAAAAGGCCTTAGCTCTGTGCAAACCCTGCTCAGCAGTGAGGAAAACATCCCTGTGTTATCAGCGCTGTTTCCAGCACAAATCCAAAACACAGCCCATACCAGGTACTGGGAAGGAAATGAACTCTGTGTCAGCCAAGGCCAGACAGGAGGCTGGCTTGTGACACATATATGAGCATGGGAGCTCTGGCAGAGGTTGTGCCACACGACCCTTGTGTCTGGGACCAGGAGAGCTCATTTTGTCCTAGCATTTCATCAGCCCCTGCAATGGTCTGTGGTAAAGGGTGAAGCCTGGAGATAAAGTGTCCATATGGGTCCACCAATGAATCATGGGGACCCTGTGGAACATGGCTTGCATTCAAAAGGTTGACAACATTTAACCTCCCCGAGCTCTCAGGCACTGGGACCTGAGTGCTTTAGCCTTTACTAAACAAATACTTTTAATGATTTGAGCCTTAACAGGAAAGTCCAGTGGGGGCTGTTGAACTCTGGAATTCGCTGCAGGGGGGCATTGGAGAGATTAGAGGCCATGGCTAATCAAAGAAAATCTGCTTTACATTGTACTGCTGCTTGCACAGCCCCCAATTCATATCTGTGGCTCCCTTTTGCCTTAGAGGGAGCTGCATGTGTAGACTGATCCTTTCTTTGCTGAGCTTTCCTACCAAGATCTCCCAGGACAACCTCTGCTTCTCAGGCAGGGGATTCATGTCAGCTTTTGCAGTGGCCAGTCTCTCCCTGCAGCCAGTTGCCCCAGTTTTTTGCAGTGCTGCTGTATTGGATCAGCACACCTTTTTCCACGGTTATGGGGTAAACTGAAGTGTCAGCTGAAAGGAATTTTTCAGCTGTTCTGGCCGACTGCACGGCTGCACAACCAGCTGTGCCAGCACATGGTGGGTGTGAGGGCAGGGGCTGCCCCTGCACATGAAACCACAGCTGCACCCTCCCAACCGACAGGGCTGAGGTGGCAACAAACCACCAACGGCCGAGCCGGCGGCCGCTTCTTCATTTCTCTTGCAGGTAGTGGAAGACAAAGATGGACCTTCAGATCCCGTAGAGTCAGTAACTCTTCAACACAGTAGGTCAGACATTTAAAATAAAAAGCCTCCCAGCTGAAGTGTGGGTGTCTGTTGGTGTGTTCCAAGGTTTATTCCAACCCAGCTGTCCCTGGGGTCTCACCTTAGCAGCGTGGGCCTTGGAGGCTTTGGATCTGTGTGTGATCACAGCAGATGTGCATCTGGAACTCAGCTGGCAGAGTTCTGTGGCATTGCTGCACATCAGCTTTGGGCAAAGCCTTACTTTCAGTTGTTTGTGACAGTTGGAGGCAACCTGGATGACTTTGTACTGAAGCAGATGAGACAAATGCACACTGTTGTGCTAACTCATCCTCCCTTAAAGCACTGTGGAGCAATAACTTTCAGAAATACCATGGTAAGAGGTAGCTAGAGTGAAGTAATATCTCAAACAGCTTCCTCTGTTTCTGCAGTGCTTCTCTAACCATGTTTGTAAACAGGTTTGAAAATGCTTAACCCTGAGCTCTGCACCTACACTGATCCTTTTACTCCTCCTTGCTCCTGGGTAGTAGTCACATTGATGGGCCTCAGCACCAGAGCCCAGACTATCTTTTGGCAGCATCTACATCCCAGTTGGAACACGTCTTTGAAAAGGCAGCTTTTTGCAGTTTCATACTTCAACTACCAACTAAACTCCTTATCAGTGTGATTCTGTCAACAGGAAACTGGTAAGAAAAAAAGAAGTACCCAGCCCATAGCCCACGATGTTATCTAATCTCTGTCCAATCTGCTCTCTGCTTGGGGACACATGCAACAGGCTGCAGCAATGCATGTCAGAAGGTCAGAGAATCCAGACAGGGGACAGCAGTGCAAATAAGCAGTTGGGACTCAAAGAATCCAAAGTTGAAGCAGATTTTTAAAGCTGCTTAGTAATCAAAATATCTCAGTGTGCAAATCAGCCTCTTTCCTGTGGCCACAGCTCCTCTGTGCTCACTGGGGTGTTTGTCACCATCACAGGTGTGACAAGAGTCACAGGAAGAAACACGGGACGTGGGTTGTGGTGGGCTTGGCAGTGCAGGGTTATCGTTGGACTTGATGATTTTAGAGGTCTTTTCCAACCTAAACAATTCTATGATTCTCTGATTCTATGGAAATAGGGTTTGGTCTTAAACCACGTACCTGTACTTTGCAGATATGGAACAAAGTAATTTCAGTTACAGTAAAAGACTTTTTTGGAGTGCAAAAGTCAGTTCCTGAAGTATTCAACTGTTGCAGTTTTGTGGGGATATCAGACTTAGCTAAAAGCTCTTATAAATATATATATATAATAATACATAGATTTGCAGTTGCTACAAATGGTTAATTGTTAGTGTTTGTAATTAGAGTGGTCCACTCTCAGCACCTGGAAGATGCTATAGAACTATTTTATTCTATTATTCTATATATTAGAAAATATTCAGACTCCCTCTGGTGCTTCTTTTCAGTTGAGGTTGTGTCACTGAGACTGAATGTCAGCTGCAATGGCTGATGCAGCCCTGGATAAAAGGAAAACTCGGACAGCAGGTCATGTCCCTCTCCTGCCCTCCAGAAAGGGGTGCAGTGAAAATAACAGAACACATGCCAGGGCACATCTGACCAGCTGGAACAGGTGGCACAGCAATCTTGTCATCCCTTCCCACTGACCCCAGGGTTGCCTAAAACCTTTGCAATCCAATTATTGGTTTTAATCTGTTGGTGTTATTGCACTAAGCACATTATTGAAGGACTATACAGGCATGGTGAGCTGGAATTTGTGTGAGGCTTGAGAATTAAACAGATTAATGGAAGTGGACATGGAGGCACATCCACAATCCACTTATGAGGAGACTGAGGAGCAATCAAAGTGAGAAGATTGAGAAAGAGAATTGAGAGTCAAACAGTTTCTTAGCACTTTCGTTCACTGATCATGGAATTAACTAATTTCCAGTTCTGGGACCCTTTTCTTGGAACTGCAAGGGTACATCTTGGTAACAAAAGAGCCTGAGGCCAAATGTACAGAATCCTGCTACACTGGAGGTGTGAATACAGGAAGTGACAATAGGGTTTCAGTGTGTAAAGACCTGGAAAGTTTTTATTCAGAAAAATAATAATTGGAAAAATTTCCTCAACTGATATAGGAGTTTAGCAGAGTTCATCAGGAGAAGCTGTTATCACCAGTACAGCAATCACACAGTCAGAAGGACTTTAACCCCCATGCTCTCCTCTCCCTGGAAAGACTGATTTATTTTTTCCTGGCTAAGGTACTTCTTGGTATTCTATTTCTAAGCAATTAACCATTTCAGCAAATTATGCCACTGAGATCTGCTTCAGAAGGAGAGATCTTAACCATTAAAAGTGGGTCTGGTGCAGACATTAGGAGATGCTCCACTCCACATCACTGAGGTGCTGCCACTTTCCTCTGCTGGTGTCATAGTCCCAGCATGAAACCCAGTGGGAATCACTTCTCATTGTCCTTGTCTGCTCCTCCTCATGGAGGACTGTGTACACAGGGAATTGGTGCTTTTCAGTTTTAGATGGAATCCATGAGCTGAACTCATCTGATGGTGGACTTAAGGCAGTCCCCACATTCTTGGGATAGCAGACCAGCTGGGAATCTTGTGTATAGCAGGTAGAAGCCAAGGTACTGAAAACTTGGCTATGTTAGAACATGAGGGGAGTTTCATCATGTTGCTGAGTTGGGGAATAAAAATTAAATGTATGTATCTTAGAAGACACAGCAGATAGAGGTGATTTAGCCTGCAAATGCACTGCTGCTCCATATGCAGAGGCTGGAGCTGACACAGGGGATTTGGGTATTCCTGCCTCCTTGACCACTGGTGTCTGAATGAACCTGAACAAATCACGCTGACCCATTTTGGCCTCCTTGTTTCTGACTGCAGATGCAGGCAATGCACCTTTGAGAAGTTCTGTAAGCTCTACAGGAGCAAGAGGATAGGCATCCTAGGGGGTGTGATGCAGAGAATCCCAGGATGCATATTAGAGCAATGTTTATTGACTAAAAAGGCTAACTTCTACCTATAAATCTATGTGTCTCTAGAAATTTGGCACTTTTTTTTTGTCTTACCCTTTTTTTTTAATCTGCATAATTATTTTCCCATTTCTCTCCCTCTTGGTTTTGGTTTTGTGGGGGTTTTTTTAATCAAAATCTCCACATTTAATTTGCAGAAATGCCCTGAGTCTGTGCTGGACAGATTCTGGTTTTGCAATCACTGAAACCTGTGAAAATTGTCTTGTTGGGTATTGCTGTGTTTGACAGCCAACGCTCAACCTGAGTTACTGGTGTCATCTCCTGGGCCTGGCTGCTGGGTGCTCACTTCCCTTCAAGTGGTTCAGTCAGTGGTTGGTTTGTGCCTCTAATTTAGCTATGGGAAACAGTTCTTCCTAGCAATGTGGTACTAGAAAAATCCCTGGAACTATTTCATGTTTTTTTCTTCCCACTCAGTATTATGAAACACTCATGCTAAATTACTGAACGCTGGCAAATGCTGTGCTCTGACCATGTGTGCAACAGGGCTGATAATATGCTTTTTATTACATATATAGGTCTATAACAAGAGGCTCTGGGTGGCACCTTGCTCTGTTGTTTCTGCTTGTTCAGCCCATGGCTTCCACTACAGAAACACCTAGAAGACATGAAGATGGAAGAAATGGATTAAAAAAGGGATATTTTGTATCATCTTACAGCTAAAGTAAGGATAAGTCTCGTTACTCTCATGCCTTTATCAATGCAACTTAGCATGGCAAGTTAATTTAGGCCTGGTCTTTGCAAAACACCTGCTCTAATTCAGTGATGTTCATGGGTTTGGATAGAGGGAGCTGTATGGGTGTGAAAATACAAAATGAAGTGATTGTATTAAAATAACTCTCACATCCTTCCTTATTCCTCCTTCTTGCTTCCTACAACTTGGATGGGGAGTCAGAGCAGCACTGTTCCTTTCACAGAAACTGCTGCTCTTGAGAATCAGCAGAGTCGGGGCTGGCCCTGGGAAGCTCTCATTTCCCAGAGCATCCACGGAGACTCAGGGGCAGCTGAGGGGTAAGAAAGTTGGAGAATATTAGATGCTAAACTGTCACATTCCAGCTTAAAGTAGTTCCTTCTGAAGTTAGCACTGACTGAGGGAGGCCCTTCTGCAGGAACTCTCCCAGCTTTACCCAGAGTCCTGTCACAGGTAGCCTGGAAACATGGACTGGCTCAGAAGAGCCTCCTGGACAGAGAGGTGCTGGGGTGGGTCGAGCCTCAGCAAAAAGCAGTGATTATATAAACAAAGCATCCTGTCCCCTGCATTTGAGAGAGTGTTTGTGAAAGGAATGTGCCAGAACCCACAAGAGGTGAAGGGACATGTAGAGCCGCCTCCACCCGCCCTGTTCCTCACACACAGTCACTGCAAAAACAAACAAACAAGACAGGACTGGCTTGGCCAAGATGGTTTTAGAGACTGACTCAGGCTCAGCATCCCGGCTGTAAACAAAAGGGAATCTGCATTATTTGGGAAAAGGAAGGGATTGATCCGAGGATCTGCGTGCAAACAAAGGCTGAGGAGGAGGGAGGAGCACGGCAGGGCAGGTCCGTGTTGGCACCGGCAGTGCCCGGTGGGGGGGTGACGCTGTGCCCGGCTAGGCTCAAGCCCGTGTTTGTGTGTGTGTCTGACTGAGCGTGACTGCCCACACACCGGACCCACCCCGCGCAGGGCACCGGCACGGCCCGTGTCACCTCCGCCAGGGACACTCCTCCTCCTGGAATCTGCTCTGCCACTGGCTCTGCCCTGCGCTCCCGGGGCTGCCTTGAGCAAGTCCTGGGTGTGTGCTCGTGTCCGTGTGAGCACATGTGTGTGAGCTCCGTGTGCTGTGTGTCTCAGCCTGCACGCCAGGGCTTTGTACAGAGGTGTGCACAGACACCCGTGTGCAGTGTGTGTGAATAAACACGTGTGTGTGCAATGTGTGTGAACAAACAAATGTGTGTGCAATGTGTGTGAATAAACACGTGTGTGCACAGACACCCGTGTGCAGTGTGTGTGAATAAACAAATGTGTGTGCAATGTGTGTGAATAAACAAATGTGTGTGCAATGTGTATGAATAAACACGTGTGTGCAGACACCCCTCTGCAGTGTGAGTGAATAAACTTGTGTGTTCACAGACACATGTGTGCAGTGTGTGTGAATAAACACATGTGCACAGACACCCCTGTGCAGTGTGAGTGAATAAACAAATGTGTGTGCAGGTATGTGTGAATAAACATGTGTGTGCAGTGTATGTGAATAAACACGTGTGTGCAGGTGTGTTCACACTCTCTGAGCAAACACAAGGGTATCTGCACCTGTAGGTGTGACTTTGCAGTGTTGGGCACCACGTGTGTTACACCTGTGAGTGTGCAGGAGGCTGGTTTGTGCACAGGGGCTGCCTGCACGTATCCAAGGGCTTGCCCATCCGTGCACAGGGCTTTTCCATAACAGGGAATGCTGTTTCGTTTTCTGCAGATCAGTGGCAAGATAACAATGCCAAGCAAAAGGCTTATGCAAATCTGAGCTACTCACTGGAGCAGGATAACTGCAGCTCTCTAATGCAGCAGAGTTTTTGCCTCACCTGCTCTGTTGAAACCTTACCTGCATTGACATCAAACTCTGCAAGAGTGGAAGGTGTCAGTTTTGTTTCCACTCACATTGGGATTTGTTAATTTGCTCTAAATGCAGCATGTCCTTTGGATACAGTTACACTTCAGATGTTAAGATAAGGCTGTATCATTTCTGCATCACTTATAATCAGTTTATTAAATTATATTGGTTTGAACACAGAGGCCCTGTAGCAGCCCAAGAGCTAAAAGCACCTGGGAACTCCCCAGCATTGGGCAAGTGGACAGTTTTCCTGAGTGACTCTTCATCTCATCTGGGACAAACAGGATACCTGTATGAAAAGATCTCAGAGTCCCTGGGCACAGCACTTACAGAGCCTGAGCTCTGAAGAAGGCTCAGAGGGATATTTGGAGTTATGATTTTAACCAGGGCTGTAATTCACCTGGCCCTGAGAGTGACAGAACTGATTGCCCAACTGAGATGCTTACCTTTATTTCCCCCTCTTCTTGTTGACATTCTCCCTTTTAGGTACCTGGCTGTTTTAATGTCTCTAAGAATTCTATATTACAACACCTAATTTTCAAAGAAAAACACCTCTCTGTGCCTAGCAACTTTCTTCTTCCCATCAGACAGCCCTCTGTGTGTGTGTAGGTGTTTGTGCACTTATGAAACACCCCTGACTGTTGTGTGCATTGGCTGTGAGATGCGGGACCCAGGTGTCACATCCTGGCCCTGTTAACAGGGGCCATGCTCAGCAGTGTCAGCTCTCAGTGCTGGCTGCTCTGGCCTGGTGGCACTGCCATGCTGTGACACCCCTGGTCTCTCCTGCTCACAGGGGCAGTGCCATTGTGGTGGTTTGTGTCCTGACAGTGTTTGTTTGAGCAATGGCATCATCAGGGGCCGATGCAGGTGATGGAGTTCACACAGTCTGCACTGGGCAGCCTGGTGGTTACACTCACAGCATCAGACTGTGGAGCGGGTGTTGGGAGTCCAGGTCTGCCAGGCAGTGATATCCCTGTCCAGTCTGGCAGTTTCTTATTGGAGTTGGGAATTATTCTATTTGAGAAAGCACTCACTGAGCTTCATTTGATCTGCTGAATCCATCTGTACTGTACTTTATTTTCTGTAAGTGCAGAGAGTCACTTCGTACCTCAGCGTAGATCTAAGTGGTTTGGGCCTTTTTGTGCACTAGCTGTGATTTCTCTGGCAGGAGGGTTTCTTCCTTGGTTTCCCCAGCTATGAAATTAAACGAACCCTCAATAACAAGCTAATTGCTAAGGACTGCGTAGTAACTATGATCAGTGTTTAATTGGCTTTAGATTCCAGACAATGTGTAACAAATTAGCTTCAGTCTAAGGAATCCATCTTTCTACAGGCAAATTAAAGAACTGTGCAAACAGATCCTAATGACCCAGCAGTGATGTGGTGTGTCTTCTGTGTCATTTAAGTGCACAGTATTGTGGTTCACTTGTGACTTTGTAATTAAAGCAAGTCAAAATACTGTTTAATCATTTAAATATTTTACCGGACTATTTGTTCAAACAGTGCCTGATTCTTGGGGGGATAAAAAAAAAAAAAAGGAAAGTTAAAAGCATGAGCATGTGTATTAAATGCTTATTGCACAATTTTGCATGCACAATTACCCTGATGGCAAATGCAATTACACACTGCACATCTCCAGTTGCATGCACGCATTCGCAAGTGCTCAGCTCCGGGTTTTTATGTAGTCTGGTGAATTTATTTGGCATGAGAAGACTTCAGGAATGAAGTCTCAGTCTGTGGACACAAGCAGCTCACCTTCCTGTAGGATATGTCTCTTATCCTCACTTCTCTCAGAAGTGAGGACTGAGTTCCATCTCCATTGCCTGTTCAGACACTGACCTTTTCCCTGGAAAGCAGGGGTGAGTTTTGAACTCTTTGGGATGCTCCTGTGGATCACACAGCATCACTCTCCGAGTGACTCGACTGTCTCTGAAAGGAACCCCTGCTCAGAAGTACTCTGGATCTGTTCTGACCTTTGCTAAGTGCTCTGGGAGTGTCACTGGAGCTCTTTGCATGGTTTCTCCAGCTCATGGTGTTTTTCAGTGTTCTCGTGTCCCTTGTTGGTCTTTCACTCTGGCTTTGTGGGACATGGTTTTACTTTGACCAGAGGAGCCTCTGTGGCTCTTGCCCCGCTGACAGGAGCAGTTCTGTACTGACAGCCCACGTTTCAAAGCAGGCCAGATCCACATCTCCAGCACTGGACGCTTGCACTTAGAGTCCAGCTTTTCAAAGCAGCCCCACTTTCATCCTCAGACTTTTGTTATTACAAGTGAGTGCCAAAACAGCTGCTGTTTTGCAGCTCCCTCTGGGATGCTAATGGCTGGATTTTGCTATGGGTTTGGCAGCTTCTTGGAAAGCTGAATGAGGTCTCAAAATATTTGAATTCATGCTATGTTGGTTCCAGAAGGTAAATATACTGTGTGGCAGTATGAGTGTCTGCAAAGCTATTGATTAAGCCTGTCTGGCACAAACTGGCAGGAAGCAGGCCGGGTTATAGATGAACCTGCAGCTTTTCTTCCTCCCACAGGTCAAACTGAAGATGTGTAGCGAATCAGTAACCTGGAAGGGAATTCCTGTAGAAACTGCTTCTATCCCTTCAGCATACTGAAAAAGATGAGGTGGGAAAGTATCATTATTATTATTATTATTAATTACTCATCTGTGCTAAGGTAGAACTCACCGACTCTTGGTGACTGATTTCAAAGAGAATCCTCTGTAGGTAACAAGTGAGTAAGGAAGCTTTTGGAGAGTTGAAAGCTCACTATGGGTTACACTGTGTGTGTTCATTTGCTGCCCGTGGCTGGAAGGAGCTGGAGAGGACTTTTTGCTCCATGAGAAAGCACTAAATTTATTTTACTGGCTTACACAATTGATTGGATTCTCCTGTCACTTATGAAAACTTTGTAATCTTATCTGAGCTGCTTAATTTACTTCAATGCAAGAGAAGAGAGAATTCAGGCTGTTGCTGCTGTGAGAAGAGAGCAAGCAGGGGCAGTGTGTATTTGTTAAGCTCCTATTTCTTGAAGGTCTTCTATCAATAAATAACTGTTTTCAGTATTGAAAAGAACGTGACTGAGAGGATTCTTTGCACAAGGATATGGTGGAAAGAAAGTCCTCCCATTTGTGAAATGACCTTAAGCAGCCTGGCCTAGTGATGGACTTCTTAAGGGAAAGAGGAAGGAAATTGCAGGGCTCCAGCCCCCCTCCCATGTTAGATGGTGAGTTCCCATGTGATGGAAGAGCATCTGGTTGATTACACAACCTTCCCCACCAAAGCCCAATTCCTTGTGCCCTGCTGAGACCTTTACTGTAGGATTATTGCTGCAGCCTCAGTGTGTGGCCCTTACTTGGTGATTCTTCCCCTCCTGGCACTCCCTGCCCTGCGTCGGAAAAGCAGAAACACCACAGTAAGACTTGCACGGAGTCCCTGGGTGGGGGCAGTGGGAACTGGGGACTCTGGGTGTGCATCCAGCACACACAGGTGTGTGGTGCAGGTGACACGGCCTCTGTCCTAAGGGAAAGGTTTGTCATTTGTCTTTCTGCACGGTGAGTCACGGAGCAGCTCCCCAGCGGACAGACCAAAACATGGGGAGAACATGTGAGAACAAAAAAACTTGTTCAAAGGAGGCCAACAGTAGACAATTCCTAATTTATCTGCAATTCCCTGTGGCTGGCAATATCAAGGGGGTAAAAAAGACTATTTTTAATGCCCTCCCAGCTCAGCATTATAAATCAGCAACCGCTCTGATGTAGTTAGAGCACAAGTGGAAAGATGTTTTTCTGTTGTTGCTGTCCCAGGGAATTCACTCTGAGATCTAAATGTCAGGGTCTGTCTTTTGTTTCTTGCTTGAAGCTTGAAATGTGCCCTTATCTCCAGATCTGAGTGGGAAGTGTTTTGCCATCCTGACAAGCTTCTCAGAAATTCGAGAATGTTCCTGTATTCATGCTGAGCTGAAACTCATCTTCCCATGCTGTCTGCACAAAACCCAGGGCAAAGATTTGTGCCAGCGAAAGGAGCAGCCTGGTGATTTTGGTAGCCACCTGGGACAGGGATGTGCTAAATGCTGCTCTTGGTCCTCCCCTAGCAAGTGCTATTCAGGGGCTGCTCTTCCTAATCCAACTGGGAGCTGGGAAGCCTTTTTTAACGAACAAACACCTCCTTTAAAAATACCTACAAAAATGAAGCTTGATAGAGATCTCTTTCCTCTGCTCAAAATTCCACTGTTCAAAAATTCTTTCCATTGAAGATTCCCAGGCAGTTGTAGATGACAAAGCTGCAGACAAAGCAGGCACCAGGGGAAGGCTTTCCTGGCCCATTCACAGCCGGGTTTTGGTTTCACAAGAAGAGCCAGCAGCTACAGTGAGGTCAGCAGTGCTGGTCATTGCCAGGTGGAATAGCCATTTTTCTCATATCTATTTTCTTTTCTACATAATCCCACTCCTGTTGTTCTTCTGGGCAGGCGTGTGATGAGGTGTAACCCTGAGCAAGAGAGCCAGGCTGACAAGAGTCCCTTGTGTAAACACAGCCCTGGTGGGACAGAGTTCCCAGTTCATGCTGGGCCTGTGTTACTGGCATGTAATGGCTTAGCTGTGCTAGTGAGGTAACAGACCCAGTTACTTAGTGCCTGAATCATACACAGAGGATTTGTTTACAACATGAACAACAAAGTCTTTGCTTGTCCTTTTAGTCAAAGAAGAGGTACTATGTAAATTGCATAATTTACCACTATTTAACTATATATCAGTTTTCACCTTCAAAGGCCATCCAAGTGGTTTATTTACCATAAATTTAACCTTGGACTAAAGCTGAGATGCTTAGATACCCAACTGATAGGTACCTTAGAAATGCTAAGGCAGAGATAAAGAGAGCACCATCAGATTGAGGGAAATGAGAAGAACTGTCTGGCCCCTTCACAAATACTGAGGGTACACAATAGGGATCTTTGTGCTTGGGCTGTAGGCGTGTTGTCAAGGTAAATGAGACCTGGCAGAGGGCCCTATTGTCTCCTTTCCCACAACTCATTAAGATTTACTTGTTTTATCATCAATGAGTATAATAACCAGAGCTCTGATTATGCCACAAAGACATGCCAATGCCAATGATTCATGAGACAGAGATTGCATTAGTCATCAGAAGGGTCTTCTCAAAGGTGTCCTCCTGGTCTGGTAGGAGGCCGGAACAACATTTTGGAGTGGGCTGCTCAGCAGGGAACAATAAGATGGTATTGCACACCTGTGTGAAGCTTTTTGTTCTTTATCCAGCCCTCACCCCCTTAAGTTTATCCACCAGTGACACCCTTCCCTAATGTGCAGCATCAACACCCCCACACAGAGGTGAGTTGCAATAGGGCTGGAGGCTACTTTACCTCAGAGTCTTTGCCAGCAAGGATTGCAGCACATAATGAATCAGCTGGATTATGCTTAACTTGAACAGGTCTGCCAAAAACTCTGACCTGATTTCCTCTCCCCCCACTCTGATTTCATTGTGAGGAGCCAAATGGGCTCTGGATGCAATACAGTGCCACTAGCTAAGTTGCCAACCCACAAAATTTTGCAATAATACACCTTTGTCTTTCAGTATCATCTCTTATCAAACAGTTCAGAGTTATTGTTACAGACCTCAGTGCCTCAGTGCAGCAGATAAGTGCTGTTCCCCGAGCTACAGAAGGACCAAATGAGATACTGAAAGATGAACAAGATCTCGAGTAACTCAGTAGTAAAAATAAGACCACGCTGGGCTGTTCTGCCACACGAGCTATTTATGAACATACATCCAGTAATTCCCAGGTGCAGTATAGTACATGAGATCTCAACACTCTCATTCTCTGTGCTACTCCACAATTCACTTGTTAAGGAGGCAGTGAAAGATCTGTGATCTACTTCATACAGTGGGGCTTGTTCCTCAGCAGATGGAAGTTCAATACAGCTGTCCCAGCACTTTCACCTTGAGCTCAGTTCCAGGGAACAGTTGCCACTGGCCATGTCAAGCCTTGACAGAACCCATTATAGATGTGAATTTAGAATACATGCTTGAACATATAACCTGTAATATTGAAATACTGCATTTAAACATTGCCCTGTCAGCAGAAGGGGAGTAGACCTGTGAAACCTTTACTCTGTTAGCCCATGTTTGTGGTGGTTATTTTGCTGGAGATAATGCTTGAAAAACAGAAAATGTACCATGCTTATTTCTCCTAGTTTCTAATTGAACTAATGGATACCTAAATATTGAAGAGTTAATTGCATAAGGGCAATTGTAGGGCTTTGTCCTCATTCCTTCTGACATGGAAAACTGTGCAGCAGTGTCCTGTTTCGTGTCTGTTTGGTTTTAATACACACGCAATCCATAACAACATTCATGTCCAAGACAGCAACATCAAAGGGGAGGAGAATGGAACAGAGTGAGAATTGGGAGGATTCTTAGTTCCCGGGGAGTTTTTTCCACTCTCTTGGACTCAACCACAAACCCCAGCAGTTCAGGGGCTCTGCAGCCCTGTGGTCCCTGTCCCGGATAGGGGGAGCTGGGGCCAGCCCATGGCACTGTGTGTGACACTGCCTGGCACAGCACAGGGTGGTGTGGGGCAGGGCTCAGCCCATCCCACAGACCTGGGATGGCTGCAATCACCCCCAGTTAATCCCTCCTCTTTAAACTCTGGGCAGTCCTTCATGCCTGACCCCGGGGCCATGGGCTCAGAGCTGGCATTGCCCTGAGGAGCACAGGGCCAACTGTGCAATCGTTAACCCCTGCTTGGGTACAGGGAGTCATTTTGTGACACCAGTGCAGCATGGAGGAACTGGGGAAGGAACTCTTACAGATGGATTTTTATGAGATACGGGGAGGATATTTTTTTAAATTAAATGAGTATAGGATTTTCTTTGGTGTTTCTTTATTCAGGGGAGATGTTTAATATGATGTACTGTGTACCTCTAGCTCACACATTGAAATAATGGATGGATGTTATGCTAGATAAAAAATCCTATTTTTGAGGATTAACTGTCTCCCAAACATCTTTAAAATCATGTAAGTGTTCATAACTGAACTCTTTTCTCGAATAACATAAATTGTTTATTTGCATGTATTTGGATTTTTATAAACAAGTTAATTTTTGAGGCCAGTGCTGCATAACTTTGCCAAAGAAAAAACTGACAAAGAGCTTTTTTATAAGTGATTTTTACATCAATTGTTTCAGCAGAAGTAACTCTCTGAAACAACCACTTGCAGAATTTTCCTTCCTGGAAGCCAAGCACTGGACAGTTTCTTTGCAAGCACGTACTGCACTTGGGCCTTGTCAAAATGAGTTCAGGAACTGAATGTGCATTTTTTAATCCATACGAATCTTAGCAAGACAGTGCTTTTCAGAATAAATGTCACTCGAGACTATTTGCAGTAAAATCATAACATGACACTTTTTCTCCACATACACTCTAAAGCTTTTGTGTCAGTAAGACTCTATCAATGTTTTTTTCAGTCAGTTGAAAAACATATTTGTAATAATATGCAAACTATAAGTAGGCAACACCTTACACAACACACTCAGCAGTGCATCAACCACCTCCCAGGATGTCCAAAAAGGCTCTATAAAGCAGAGCAAGCTTGAGGAATGTTTGCAGGACAAATCAAGTGAAATTTTAGGTAAAGATTCTGCCCAACATAGAAAAATTTGTCCTGTTTTTTTGTGGGAAGAGGTGGCCTTTTGACCAAGAATTCTACCAAAAGTTTTAATTCTGGTGAAATATAACAATCAATCTTAAATATCAGAGTTTTGGCACCTGTGTAGGTTTTCCATTTCATCTCCCAGGTCAGTTATATCTGTGCATAATTCTCCCCACTGGAGGGTTAATAGGAGTGTGTTCCTGCCTACAGATCACTTTCAAAATATTTGCCCCTGCTTAATTAGTGGTGTAATTGGCACTGACCATCAAATACATGGCTCTGAACAGATAACTCCTGCAGACCCTTCGGGATGGCTGCCAGAGTATTCCTGATGGAGTTGTACCGATATGGGAATTCCTGAGCATCCCCTCATAAGCCTCAGATGTTTTGCAAACTTCAGATTGTTCAAATAAAAAAAAAAAAAAAAGGAGAGGATATTTCAGAGGGGAATGGGACCTGTTTGGCAAGGGACCTTCCAATCTGTTGACTCCTTAAGGTTTTGCAATCCCCAGGATGCACCGCGTGCTCTTTTCACTGTCGTCTTGTCCACCGACTGTGGATGTGAAAAACATGGAAGAGCTCTGCACTGAGTCACACTGCAATCTGCTTAGTCCATCAGGCTGGTATGCCAGGCTGGTTGAGTTCTTCTCTTGATAAGAGTAGCAACAGAAAAATAGATAGCCAGAGAAATGAGGGATGGGGAGAGCCACAGCCAGTGTCGGGCTTGCAAATGCTGCAAGACACCTGACTCAGATAACCTGGAGCAGGCCTGAGCTGGTGACAGTCTGGCCCAGGCCATCTCATCTATAGCCTGAATCACTGTGAACCCCAGCAAAGGTAACAGGGTTTCATTTGACCCACACAAGTCATCTCTGTAAGTGGAGTGAGATAAAGCACGTGGAAAGTGCTGTGAGGCAGCAAAGCCAGGGAGAGGAAGGTAGGGTGGGATGATGCTGACCCAGGTCACATCTGGGACCCTCTGCCATGTGTCTGGACATGGGTGTTAGTACTGCAGCCTGGTAAACACTGTCCCTTCAGTTAGGCCATGTGCCTCAGATTTGGGCTTTTTATTCTCACTTTTTATTCTCTTTGTGTTTTTTTATTTGTGCTTTCCCAAAAACTACTGGGAAAATTCCAGCCACCTCTGGGAGCTGAGGAAGGTCCTAGTTGGCATAGTGAGACAGAAATCAATTGACTCTTTTAGAGTTGTACTCGCTGATGCCAACAATGTAATTTGTTTTATTAGTCTGTATGGGCTTGATCTAACTCTTCCTAAAGTCAAGGAGTGAACGCAGAGCCTGTCCTGACAATCAGCCTTATCACCATCAGGAGAGACGGGGCTCACAGCATTTTCTGTCTGCTGCCAAGAATTAATTGTGTTCAAGTTAATGCCTGAGTTAAGATTAAGCTCTGCTTGATTGACAACTATTTCTATGGAAGGAAGCATAAACCATGAGCAGCTAACTCAGAAATTAGCCATTTTGTCTGGATCATCTTCTGCAGATGGAAAAAAATAAGAAAATCCTGCTTCACTGGTGTGAAATGCAGCCCAACATATGCCAGGGCTGTGAGCAGGTGTCCCCTGCCCAGAGGAGCCATGGCTGGCACAGAGCAGCTGTTGGGGCAGTCAGGAAAAAGGGTTCCTTTGGTGCCAACCAAGGAATGGGCAGAGCAGGTTGGCAGGGGCAGGGAACACTGCAGGGATCCAGCTGGTGTAGACAGTGAGCCCTCTGGGAGAATGGGACAGGCTGGGACTGACTGGTCATAAAGGGGCAGAGCAGTTGAGGAAAAATTCAGACTTGAGTCATCAACATACCTGTGTGTAGGAACAAAGTCCCCAAGGGATAGAATGGAGCCTGGCTGGGGACAGATTAGGAGCCTGGAGAATGGGAAGATGTAACAGCAGTGGTTTAAGGGGTAGACAGCAGCTGATGTGAGTCTTTACACTGTGTGTCCAGTGAGGTTTCCCCACTGCCTTGTAGGTTCTGTGATGAGAATTGCTTTGCAGTTCAGTAATAATCAGCACTTTAACATTATAGCCCTTAAAAATAAATTAGGTGGGTCCCTGTTTCCTATTCTTAGTATATTCTTGGGTTTGTACCAGGTCTAAGGTAGGTCAGATTAAGCATTCAAACGCTTCAGCAGCTCAATTCTTTGTGCCCAAATGGCCAGAGAACATTAGAACATTGGAACACAGCAGCACTTCCGAGAAATGTTTCCTTCATTGTAAATGTATTTTGTTGTGTTTTTTTGTTTTGGTTTGTGTTTTGAGTTATGAATACAGATGCAGGGACAGTTCCTGGCTCAGAGCCTTTGGCTGGTACAAACTGGGCAGGGATTGCTCTCCTCTGCTCAGACACACAAAGAACCCGAAGTGCTCCTTGTCTTTGCTTTGTCTTGGTGCAGTTGCTGCAGATGCACAGGGCGTGTTGGTGCTGGGCCTTGGTGGTGAGTCTGTCCAGGAGCTGGACCAGCCTGCCTGACACCCTCCTGCTACCTGGGCTGGCTCTGTTGGAATAAGCAGGAATTTCTTTTTTTCATTAGAGATTGTTATTATTTACAAGTATTATTATTTCAATTCAAAGTGCAGCTTAGCAATTGGAACATTTTCACTTCTCCCTTGGCTCAGTATCTCATGGCATTTCTGATTAGACTGTCAGGAGGGAACAGAAGGGACCTCACAGGCAGGAAAAGGCATCAGTCTCACTGAGAAGACCGTTTACGACCCCCAGATTGCCCAGTGCCTCGGAGCAGTTGGCTGTGCCAAGGCACAGCACAGGCACCTCCAGGCTCCTGAGCTGAGCACTGCCGGCCCCAGGTCAGTCCAGCGGTGCCTTTGGAACACGCCCGGGGGTGGTTGTCTGGGAAGGGAGCAGGACGGAGCGGCTCCTGCTGCCTTTGTGCAGGTGGTACCGCTCCCTCCGGCTCGGGCGGAGGCAGCAGCGCTGATCAGCCCAGTGACAGCAATCCCTGGCAGCGCCGTGAGGACTCCCAGGAGCTGGGAGCTGCTCTCCCACCAGGAACAGCGGGTTCGACATTGCCTTCCGAGTGGTGGGTACCAGCTTTGAGCTGGTTGGAGACGCACAGCCCCAGTTAAATCCCAGTCCCTCCAGTCCCTGCCTTGTGAGTGTGATTGCCAGACACGAATCTTCTCCCCAGCTGGGGAGGGCCGTGATGTATCTGCTGCTGCCTGGGCAACTCCTTGTTGCCACATCCCGTTTTTCTTCACAGTGTTAAGCCACACTGGAAAGGAATTGAGAGTGGAAATTGCTGTTAAAGGGTTGTACCTTCCCTGCCTCTCCTGAGGGATCCAGTTCAGAATGTCCAGCCTGTTTGAAGCCTGAGCTCTTCAGGCAAAGAACGTGTATTATCTAGTTTGTATTTTATGGCAGTATATGAATGTTTTGTTATAATAACAACAACAACAATAATAATTAGGGCTGTGAGAGCCCTGGAGGGCTGGAAAGGAACCAAGCCCTGCAGGTTCTCTCGGATGTTCAAGTTTGACAAGGTTGAACCATCCAGGTTTAACCCCCATGGCTGGTGCCCTCTCTCACCCTACTGGCTACCATTACCACCAGGAAGTCTGCTCCCATCCTCCACATGTCAACTGGGAACTGGGATACCCTGGGGCTTCTCAGGGAGGAACCCACAGTTACTGGGGAGGATGTGAGCGAAACTCACTGAAATTTCGTGAATGTGGGATGAGGGTCGTGAATCATCAGACCTTCAGCTGAGGCCAAGGCTGAGTGGGTCTGAGTGAGCCACACTGTGATCTGGGATTGCAACACTGTCCTTTGTCCAGGGAATGCTCGGAGATCTCTGGGTGAAAGTCTCCCTTCTGTGTCACTCTAAAAGCACTGTGAAGGCACTGAAGCTGACTGTGTTAGGTAGTGCTGTAGGTAATGGAAGATGTCCTCTTGCGGGACCTCAACTCGTGTCTGTGTTTCCACCTGCTGTCTGGGTGACAGCAGGAGCTGGAACTGATACTGAAACACGAAAAAGAAAATTTTTTCAGATCTCCACACAGAAAACCTTTGTGGGCATAGAAAGTCAGATGTTGCTGATGCACCAAAGGGCAAGCACTGCTTGTGTTTAAGGGACTGTGCTGAACTGAGGCACCACATGCATTTCCCAATGAGGCAGCCTGGCAATCCCTGTGTGGGACAGGGGTCCAGGCACTCCTGAGTTCTCCTGAGCACTAATCCCAATTCCCACAGTGTTGCTTCAGCTAATCGCTGCCTCAGTTTTCCTCACTTGTAAAATGTGGGGGTAATAACTGTGCATACCTCAGAGAGGGCTGTGAGGATTCATTAATTAAATGATGTTCGGGAAGTGCTTTGAAGATGAAAAGCCCTATATAAGTGCTGGGTGTTACTAATGCTTAGTGAGTACCTGCACAGCCACAAGCAGGGTGTGCCTGCAGGAAGCAGAGCCATAGGCTGAGGCTTATGGCTAAGTGCCTTAAAAATAAATATGATCAGTAAATGCACTGGGGAGGCCAGCTTCCCTCTCCTCCCCATTGGGCTGAGCTCCCACCTCAAAGGAACTAGGGGTTTTCTTTGCCTCCTCCCTTTCTGGAGAACCGAAAGAGGTTTGGGATCGCTGAGGAGAGAGCTGTGCTTGGACTCACGGTGACGATGCTGGGAGTTGAGACATCACAGGCAACCGGTTTGCTCAAAACCCAACAAGCACAAAAATCTACATGTTCAGTGAGAAGTATTGTCCTAACAGGTACCAGAAGTCCAGGGGAGCGTGGGGGTAGGAGAACAGCAACTCTCACCAGTCCACTTTGCCAGAAGAATGTGTTTCCATGAGCATGAGTGCCAGGGCTGCACACACAAGCAGTGTCCCTGTGAAGACAAGCAGGTGGCCAGCCGTGCCTGGAGTCTGTGACTCCCTGTGCAGTCATGCTAATGACATGCATACTTTGGGGAGACAAATCTGTACTTGCTGCTTCGTACACGTGTTGGAGTGAAAACATAGATGCTGATTTCCTCTTCTTCTCTGTGCCCCTGGAAAACCTACTATTTAATATCCACCTGACTAAGCAGAAATAAGAGAAAAGGGATTTTTTGATTAGGTTAATTGTTTTTAATGACAGCCTGCCACATTTGACAGATCCTGCTTGTGAAGCCTCAAGACAAGCAAACTTCTCCTTCAGATACACTCTGTGTGCTTCTGTATTTTGTAAGCTGGGCTGAAGTTTCACGTTCTGAATTGGGCAGGGAGATCACTTCTTTCACAGTTCTCTCCAGGCATCTCTGGGAATGACATACCTAAGCAATAATGTATGACCTGGTGGGGGTGTTCAGGTGGAACTAATGGCAGAAACTAGTAAGGTAAATGCTGCACTTACTAGCCTAAACTTGGTTATTGAAAATTGACAACTTAAGACCAAACTTTGAACCAGACTCAAAGGTTCCTGTGTAAAATTGAGGTAAAAGCTGGACGTTCTTCTGAAAGGAATGTGTAAAGTGCTTCAAAAGCACATGGTAGTTATTGAATTATTTATAACACTAAAATTCATCAGATCAAGTATCATTGGTTCTTTATATTCTACAATTACACAAAAAAAGAAGATGTAAATACCTGAGTCATAACTGAGGCTGAGGTCAGAGGGTATCTATCACACAAGGAATTCTTACTGCTGGGCTGCTGAAGGGATCAACAGAAATGAGTGGATGTTACAAGGGAAGGACAGATGTCCTGGGCTGGAGAACAATGCCTGCTGTAGGGAGCAGCCAGTGATTAACAGGTTCTGTGCAGTCTGAAGGGAGTTTTATTTCATCCTTCCTGGAATGCACTCCTGGTTTGGCCCTTATCATAAAGCCTATCAGGCAGCTTGGGAACACACTGGAACACGCTGAGCACCAGGCTGGGACACAGGCTCACCACCACAGGCAGGCTGAGACTTTAAATCTTCGTGCCTCAGTTTACCCATTGATTAAGATGATAACCTTCCCAGAGTGTTGTGGTGATTAATTATTAATGCTAGTAAAGGGTTTTGAAGATGAAGAATGCTACATGCTGGCTAAAGATCTTAATTACCTCAGCCTCATGATGAAATCTTTATATTTACATAATGAACCAGTCACGGAAGAGGTGCAGAGATGGTCTCTCCTGGTGAACAGATTCTTATAACTCAGTTATCTCAGCCATTGTCATTATTTAAATCAAATCCTTTTTTCCGTGGGGAATCTGCTTTTGGAGTGAGCAGAGCCCACATGCTCCATGTGAGTCTCCTGGGATGGCAAACAGCCACAGTACCTTGGCTAATTTCAGTCCCTGCCCATGAAACTCACCTCACCCAGAACTTGTTTCAACTTCTCCAGCTGTTCTTGGCATGTGTTGAGATTTCATAAAGTTGATGCCATCAACTCCCACACATATGGCAAGAGAGAGTGAGAGAGAAAACCCACACACAGTAACTAATATATAGGGAGAAGAGGTATTTGCATGGGAGAGCACAAACATGAGGCTTTTCCAGCCGGCTCCGAAGGCTCCTGACTGCTAATGCCGAGATGCAAAGGGATATGCAGATCAGGGGGGTGACTCAGAGAGTCCTTTCCAATGCATAACTCCAGGAAGATGCAGGATGCTTCCAGCAGGGCCACTCCATGAATTTTATGGTCAGCTGGGTAATTTTTGCTGCTGTCCACACCGTGGTGTGCAGCAGTGTCAGCGCTGGGCAGGGAGCACCTGCCAGGCTCACAACTGGAGCTGCTGTGGCAGCTGCTTTCTGAGGGACTGCTGAGAGGTATTGAAGGTGACACATGTCCAGACACCTGTAGAAGATGGGAAGACTTTTCTGATGGTCCACATTCAGAATTCAATCCCTGTTTTGAGTTACTTTTGTTAAGACATTATACCTGCAGTACAGAAGTTTTCTTTTGTGAGCAAGTACATGATTTTTCAAACTTTCAGTGATACTTGTTTTCAATCCATAACTCATTATCAAGTTGACAGCTAATTATTATTAATTTATAATCTCACCCTAGTTTCAATAGGAAAAATCTGGAAACTGCTGGCAAGGGAGGGTTTGAACACAAACACAGAGTGCAGGCAATAACACCCATTTCCATACTCACTTTTAGATCTGGGCAGATTTCCAGGGTAATCCACATTTGTCTCCTGGAGACAGGACTTCAGGAGAAGCACAGTTTTTTTCAGCGCTGAGCAGTCACGCCAAACTTTTTATTGGAGTTTGGTTTGCCTGTTATGAGGCAACAAGTTGAGGTACTGGGATAAGGCAAGACTGGGAACAATACCAGGACTCAGTGCCACACACAGTTCCTTCCGAACAGGGATGAATCTCAAGTTCCTCTGCTCATCACCCTCCAGGTCACTGGGTGTGAGTGGACCCCGGACATGTGTGAGACTCAGCAGCTCTGTGGGGATGGGGCTCTTGGCAATGTCCTCCCTGGCCAGTCTCTCACCAGCTGAGACCAGAATCACTTCTTGGAGCTCCTCAGGCTCGTGCACCTGCCGTGTGCAGCTCTGGGGGATCCAGCCCATCAGCTGCAGTCGCTTCATTAGTCACTAATGGGCTGCACACTTACAAAGCATTTACATTTCTTTTATAGTGATTGAAAGACTGCAAAGACATTTTGCTAATTATCCCATTGCATACCCGGTGAGCCCTGCAAAAACTTGGCCACACTGTGGGGTTTATTGGACACCAAGTATCAGGCTTTCCATTTCCTCTTCTATTTATATTCTCTGTTCTAATGGAAACCACAAATCTTTCCAGGTGACTTGTTTATTAAGTGAATTTAGAACAGTTAACATTTGCATTTATTAATTTTCTAGAAAAACTGGTATTACTAGTTACTAGGACTCTAACTGCTATCTCAGATTTCACTGGATACCAGCTGCAAATCTTGGTAATAAGACTTTGGTGATGATTAAGCCAGTGACGTGATTTTCAGTGGCGTGGAGCACCTGCAGCTGCCTCTGGCTTTGCAGTGACCTGTGAGGACTCAGCACCTCGGACAACACCTCCACAGTTCCTGGGCACAGCCAGAATAAATGCAAAAAATCTGTAGGACCAGATTCTCCCACCTGCATGCACAGGGAGTGACTGCTGGTGTAACCTGGGTGTGCTGTTGGTGTAACCTGCTCTGACTACCGAGACCTGCGAGGGAATGGCACGGCTGAGTTATTCCTAGGAATTGCATGTTTAAGCAGAATCCGAGAGCCAAGTCCTAAAGCTACTCATGTCCCAATGAACTGATGAACATGAACATGAACTGATTGTATTTTTAACATGAATGTTTGGGTTTCTGAGCTCAGGCACTGAATTGTGATATGCCCTTATCTGAAGAAGTATCTGTAGTACCTTCTCCCCAGGGTAGGACTCACGGATCCCTCTGTGCCCTGGAGTTTTTTTCTATATTTCCTTGATTGCATGATCAGAAATGCTCTTTCAGTAATTTCATCGCATTTCTTTTCAGTAATGACAGATCTTTTCTCTCTACAAAACAACCTTTAAATTCTTGATTTCTTTTACTGGGTCACTGTTAACTCTTCTACACTCTACATAATAACACTGGAGATTTTTTGTAGATAGGCATTCTGCCAGTCTCCTTCATAAAAATGAATTACATCTGGAACAGGTATGAACTTGGAACAATTCCTACCTCCCAGGTAAAGCTACTCATCTGATACATGAGCATACCATGAATCCTGCACAGACTGAAGAGGCTGGGAAGGAGAAAGGGAATTTTTCTAATCCATAGCTGAATTTCTTCTGGTGAAGGACATGTACAACCAACTGCAAGAAAACAAATGATTGTTCTGATTATTTTCCACTGTAGGAAAAATTGGTAACATTGTTCTTCTTGGCAAAGATGAATAGTTGGAACCAGACTATTTCACAGAGACAAAATATCCACAGGGAGAGATTTTTGAGGCAGTCATAGGATGCACCCTACAGAGTGTGATTCTCATGACATTAAAGCGGTGCTAATGGCATTGCCATTAACTTCTAATGGAGAAAGAAATGGACCTGATAAACACAGCGTAAGTGTTCTATGGAAGGGGAAATAAAAATATCACATTTTAGGCAAGGTCTGGCTCTCATTGAAGCCAAAAGAGTTGAACTTACTGAACTTATCCAAAACAGGAAAAAGAATTTATGACTGTGGAGGACGAAGAAACACTGCTGTGAATCTGAGCTGCTGAATAACTCCATACCACAGAAGAGATCCCCAGAGTTTTGCAATAGTAACTGTTGTGTTACTTTGTGGAATTTTCTGATCCTTTGATAATGTTTCCTCCTTTTAGCAGCAAAATCCACATTGCTTCTTGAAGGCTTTTAGAATATTTTTCCTTATGCTTTTATCCTAGAGAAGGCAGGACCACATTTGGTATTTAGGACAGGGAGCTGGCAATCTGGATTCTTTTCAGCTTTGTCACTAACCCGTGGTATGACTTTGATCTCCTCATTGTGCAGCACCATGAGGAGAAGCCATGGGGAGTCTCTCTGTGCCTCAGAAAGGGTCCTGTCTGTGCCCACCAAAGGGACTGGCTGTGCAAGCTTGGCATTCCCACCTCCTGCACTGGTTCTTTGCAGTCCGGCAAAACCTACTCCCACTTGCAGAGCCTCATGGAGCTGTGCTGAGGTTCTCAGGGTTACATACATGTGGTGCTTTGACAGCCTGTGATCTCCCTGGAGCTGTAGCACCACAGCCTTTGTTTCACTCACCTCTCCCCCTGGCCAAGCAAAGCAAGTGTTGCTTCAGAAACAATTAAAATTGAACATTTAGATACCAGACTGGGAGGAAGTAAACAACTAAAATGTAAAGTAAACAAAAGAAAAATTCAATTCTGGCTTAAATTTTGCAACCAGAGGCCAGTGTCTTAAACTCTTTTCCCTGGAATCTCAAGGAAAGCCCACACGTTCAGGCACTGGGATCCATTAGTCCAGTCTTGGACATATACTGTGCTTCATCCTTCTTCGGACAACTCTTTGAAGTTCTCCAAACTTTTGTTTCCCAGAAGTTAGGTTTTATAATATAAATGGGTCTCTAATTGGCTTTTACCAAAGCCAGCAGCAATGGATATTTTACCAGTGGTTCCTCTGGGTTTCGACCTAATTGACCAGAAGGTGTGTGACCTCTATAAACACACCTCTGGCCATTCCTGGGAACCAGGTGCCTTATTATTTCTCCCTTCCTCCTAGCCAGCCTTCTGGCTACTGCTTCCCACCCACTCTGAGCTACTCCCTTTATTTCTTTGTACAGTTATTAGTCTTATGCAGGACACTGGTTACAGGCAGATTCTATTAACTCATGACTTGTGGTGGTACCAGTTTCCTGCAGATACCTGTATATGCTGATCTATATGGATTATTGCTTGGTAACAAGTTGCTCTGAGAGGACTTGTCTATGACAGCAGTAACTCCTCAGCTTCAACCTCTGTCCCAGTCACTTAGACGAAAACCTTCAAACCCTTCAAAGACCCATCATTTTTAATGTCTGCCTTGAAATGAGTCACTGAGCACCTCGAGGTTCAATTGGTCCTATTTGGTTTGGGAGCTTGTCTTGATGTGTGGCAGCTGTCCCTGGGTACCTCGAGATTCCCCTGACTGCCTGGATTTGGGGTACTTGTTCTGGGGGATGTACACACTGGAAACAACAAGCTAAATAAAAACATGGGCTTTTTGTCAATGCCTTCAACTTTAAAATGGGACTTTCAGTTTCTAAAGGCTGGCAGGGAGTTCGTTTTGAGTCAGTCTTTGTGTGGTCATTTTCATTCTGGAATGAGACTGTTCTTGCACAGAATTACACTAAAATGTGTTGTCAAGAGACATTGTCTTTTGTTTCCATGAGTTTGCAAATATCCCCAAACAAGTTTGATGTAAGCCAGAACGTCCCAGCTTTTATCCCACCGAATAAAAGCATCTCCCTGAACACCACAAGCCCTCGTCTGACTGGGAGCTCCGGGAGCTGCCGGAACGGAGCACATTCCTGACCTGACAGTGCCAGGCTCCTTGCCATGGCCCACACAAGGTAGTTTACAGCTGCTTCAGGGGGTCTCCCTGTAATACTGCCACAACATCATGTTTTGATGAGACTTTAATGAACTTTCTAAGTTGCCTGAATTCCTCTGATGAAGGGCATTGTATGTGTGCAGTTTGCTTGTATTGTTGCCTAATTATGAACAGCAGTTAAGACTTCACACCTGCAATTTGTATTCACAGTTTGTAAAATTCCCTTGCCTGGAGTTCTCTGCTACTGCTGCCAACAAGGTGTACAGAAATTTGATTCTTTCCCTAAGTGCCCCAGAACAAAGCACTGCATCATTCTCATGTCTCCAGCTGACAGCACAAGGGCCCAGAGCTGGAGGAGATGACTCGAAGCCACTGTGTCTGACGTGTCCCTTCACAGGGGTTGAACACACCTTAGCACAGAGAATGGAAATGATAGTGCCCAGCATCCAGCACATCCCACCAAGCCTGATCTGCACATCCTCAGCCCACGAGTGAGCTCTCCCACAGGAGCGGGCCCGGCTGGGGACTCTCACTGGTTGCAACACTGCAGGGAGATGATTTGATACAGAAAATTGTTCATGTGGGGACACTCTTGTGTTTATTCAAGGCTGTAGTCCCCAGGTACCATCAATTCTCAGTGACCTTCCCAGGAACTGGCACTGTTTAAGGCTTCATCATGTCCCATGCCTCAGTCCTAATCCATCTAACTATGCCAGTGAGGTCCATATATTCCCTTTAAATGATTTGTGGAGTGGGTAACACCTCAATTACATTTATACACCTCTAATCTACAATTTACTTGTACTTTAAAACCATTGCTTTGAAAACAATTCTCCTGGTGAAGAATAAAGCCAGTGCTACTTTTTCTCATTTTTTTTCCTGGTGCTGCTAGGTTGGGTCACGTTGGGCAACCTGTGTGCAAGGAGGGAGCAGCAGGAACGAGCAGTCAGTCCAGCTGGGTGATGGCACTGTTTGGGAGAGCTCCCCAGCACTGGGTGACACAGCAGCCAGAACACGCAGTTACTCATGGAAGTAGTTACCTGGGAGCCAGAGGGACTGACCAGGGGCTCTGTATTATTAATTTTATTGCTGATTCTGTACTTTATGAATCAGAGTCAGAGGCAAACCAGAACAAGGTGACATTGTTTGCACAAACAGAACAGCAACAGTCCTTCCTTCGTGAATGCATCTCCTGAAAAATGCTCATTTTCTGACTCTGCTGGGGAGTTTCACAACAGTATATAGGGAATATATTCAAATAGGAAAGTCTCCAAATGGTCACTGTAACATCAGTACAAAGCATTGTTAATAAATTAATTGACTTTGGTCAGCTAGAAAAATAAACCTAGGCTCATGTTGTTTGAGTGAAACTCAGTTCAGGACAGGCAACATCAAGAACAAAACTAGTATAAAAACTTCCACACAATAAATCAAAGAAGAAGAAAAGTACAAGGCTATTAATGCTCTACTATAACATTCCTCACGGCCTCTCTGCAGTGTGGAGAACTGCAAGCCAACATTTTTCAACTGTCCTAAAGAATGTGAAATGTAAATGTTTAGAAGAATGTTTTTGTGCCAAGCTGAGAGTGATCATAAACATCGGCTCGTAATAGAAACATTTTACAAAGATGCTCTTCTTGCTGCCAGCTTTTGAGAGCAACACCATGTAAATTAGATTGGAGTCTCCTTGGATTCTTGACACTCCATTGCTGCCTCTTATTTGCCAAAAAATTGTTGGATTGATGTTATGTTTGAACTTAAAGTATGAACTGCAACTGTATTAAATATGCTGCTTAAATGTCATGTGGATAAACAATAAATCACCTGCCTGGGATTCACTTTGGGGACAGGCCTAAAGGAAATCTTGAAGGAAAAGAACCACTGCTTTAATTATGACACTGTATTTCTGTGGCAGCACAAACGTGCCTGGTATTTTCCTGCCAAGTGGAGTTTCTGGGTTCGTTGAGATGTAACTTTGCCATAGCTCATAACACACTAAAAGCAAAGTGTGACTGACTCCTGAGTGTACCCACCCCACCCTCCTGCTGTGAGCTCTGTGCAGAGCTGGGGTGCAATAGTGCACACCTGTACACCTGAAACCCTGCTTCTGACAGCACACTGCTTCTCCACAGTGACATCCTCCATTGTTTATCATCAGATAATCTTGGCCAAAATGTTCAGATCTAGGAAAATTGAAATGCTTTGGGAACTATGACCAGTTTCAGCTGTTGGGCTTAGTTAAAACACCCTGAAATTCCAAACAAATCTAGCCTTTTCTAAGTGAAACATTTTAGCTTTGGGATTCAGTTTCCATTTTAGTTTAGTGCTTAATTATATTTTAGAAACACTTAAAGCAAAATTAAATATGTGAATCAAAGCATCTCCTTATGAACCAAAACATCTCTTTTGTCACTGCTGCTGGTGAATCCAATTGTTAGGAGACAGAGCCTTCTCTGATCACAACCCAAACCATCTCCTTGTTTAGTCAGTGCTCATACTCTTCAGCCTCCCTCGTTTTGGCCCATGACAGCAGATGACATGATGGTTAGAGATGACATGGTTATTAGGGGATCATGGTTATGTATCTTTGCAGGTTTTATTTTGATAAAGGCTTTGAAATAACTTTGGAAAACTGTTCTTAGATAAACTCTCCAGGTTTTATGTATAGCCTGCCACTTGTTTGGAAGAGGATTTTGAAAGGCAGAGAGAGCAGCTGTAGGTACCAACCCCAGAGATGTAGGTATGCAAAGAAGGACCACAAAGTCAGTGATGTTTTGGAAATCACACTGCTGAAATAGCAGTGCAGCCAAGTGCAATCATGGGATTTCATTTTCCAGAACAGTAATACATTTTTGGTTCATTCTTTTCTTCCTTTTTTTTTTTTTTGGATTTGTGCTTTGGGATGATCACATGCTACATTTGCAGACTACTTCTGCAAGTGTGGCAGCCAGGACAGTCCAGGTGCCCTGTTCTCCTCCCTAACCCCGTCTGAACCTGACTGGAAAGCTTTTGGGGAAAAGCCAGGAGAAAACACACTCTCACCATAAGCAGGAGATGTTCTGAATGGATGAAGGAGACAGTGTTTGAATTCATTTCCCCCTTTTCTGTTTTGGTAGCTACAGGAACAAATATGATCTTTAGATGGAGTTAACAACTGTTACCTGTGTCAAAGGAACAGAGAGCAAGAAGGAGCACGAGTGTTCTTGTGACTTGGCAAGTCAAGCCTCATGGCATGGAAAGGTGGGAAAGGACACAACAGCAGAGAGTAAGAGGATGTGAGCTGTGCTCATGATGAAATCACTGGGAATTTTGCCATGAAAGCAGAACTGAGTAGTTCTTTCAGGTATGGAAAGTACTGCGAATGACAAACCCAGAACTCCCATTAAGAGGTTAAGACAGGAAGCTGTTTTCTTCCAGGGATGAGCCAAGAAACTGCAAAAGCTGTCCCTAAACTTGTGTATTCTAGCCAAGCCTTGACAGGAGTCTTGCTTCCAGCATCCCTTGAGGGTGTCTTTTAAGTTCCATTAATATCTATCATAGTTCTCCCACAGCTTCCTTGAGTTCTAGTGGCCTTCCCTCTCTTTTCCATCTATTCAAGGACTGCACACTGTGTAGTGATCTGAACTACACAGGAGTCAGAGGATGTCTTTGCATTGTCTTTAGTAGCCTTTGAGTCAGAGCAGGGAGGTCACAGTTCTTGGATTTATGGTTTGTTTTGCAGATAAATCAGGACATTTTGCTATTGTTTTGGTTTGAGCCCTGGAAATAACAGAAGCGGCAAATACATAAAACAAGGTTCATGCCAATAGGACAACCAAAAGAGTTTTTAGGTATCATCCCAATACAAACAGGATCTTGGTGGCAGAACTAGGAATGAAGGCTGAGTCCTGATTTCTCTCCTTGTGCTTTCACCATCCAATCATGCAAACTCCCCCAAATTATCATAAAATTGTGCAAAGCGTAACATCCAGCAGAGACCAGCTCTGCCTGGCTCCTATGAGCTTGCCAAGGCTGTTGGGATAGCGAGGGAAGAGACACACAATTCATTTTAAGAAGGTTTTTTTTCCCCCTGCTTTGTGGTGGTTTGTGAAATGCCGGGAAGGAACAGTACAATGAACAGAAAATGTTCCAAGGAAACCAGCCTTCTCCATGGCATTGCCCAACAAGCACCCAGTGTACCAACCACGGAGCTTTGCATGGGAGTGTGGGACACACATGGGACTGTGATTGCTGCTGGCATGAGGCCTCTCCTCCCTTCTGAATTCCCAGAGCAGAGAAAGGGCAGAGTATCAGAGCCTCTCCGTGCCTGGCTGAGGCTCTCCCTCACCTCAGTACAGATGCAGGTGCAAAGTTAGCGAGTCCATAATTTTTTTGCATAATTTAGAGCCATAAAATGGAAGCTGCCTTTGAGCATTTGGCTCTTCCTCCCTTGCAAGTTAGGGCCAGATGCAAAAGAGGACTTAAGCACCTACAACTCCATAGGTTCCTCCCTGCTCAGGATAACATTTCTTCCAGTACCAGCAGCTTTATGTCTGGACATGCCCAGAACTGCTGTGATCTGAGCAGCTTAGTGCACAGTTCTCACCTAAAACCCACTGGGATCCCAAGAGAAGTAAAGGAGCATCGATTTTCTCAGTCCAGCCAATTCAGATGGAATATTACCAGCCTAATACACATCAGCAGGGCAAGTCCCCTCAATGATACAGTCGTAGCCACTTTCTTTTACCTTTGACCAGGCAGGAGAGGTGCAGTCTGGCCAGAGGGTTTGGTTTGCACTGAAGAGCTGAGCAGAGTGAGAGTCGTCCTCGGCTGTTCTGCGTAAGGTCCAGGCTGGTGGGGTTGTCCAGGGGAATGAGCATTCCCTCCAGGATTGAGATTGGGAATCTGAAAGTTTCCAACACAAAGAAGAAACAAAAACTCAAACCCCTTTCAAGGAAAACATAAGTGTAGTGAATTAAAACAAAAACAAAAAAACCCCAACCAACCAAAAAAACACACCAACAAAAAACTGAAGAAACCACAGTTATTTTGCTGGCTAATATCATAAAGACATGATGGTACTTGCAGCTTCCTGCTTGGACCTGGCTTGCTCCAAAGTTATTTTGTGTGTTAATCCTGTGGTTTAGATGATGAAGATTAGGTCTGAGTGAGTTGCTTCAGATAAAAGGGGAAATGGCAGCAACCAAACCTTCACCCAAGCTCCAACCTAAACTTTTCTAAGCTTTGAATAAAATAAAAAAGTATTAACTTTTCTTTATTATTCCTTTGTTTTGCAATTAAGATTTTATTTGAAGGTACTATTATTCATCAACTACAGTTATTCATTCAAAGCTCTGGAAGTCCCAGTGTTGTGAGAAGGAGAACTGTTGTCCCTGCAAATACAAAAGTACACATTGCAGGTTCACAAAAGTACGTTTCTGTCCCTTCTCCTGAAATTGGATTTTAAATGAAATTGTTTTTTTTTTTAATCTGTGTTACTTCTTCCAGTGTAATTGCCACCATACCATACAAGTTTCTGCCCAGTTTTGGTTTCTGTGCATCTTGACCTGGAATGTTCAGTTACAGATTTCCTGATAAAGATTCCAGTCAACAGCCAGTGATTTGGCCAATGTTCCTCAAAAAACAGGAATATAAAATCATGTTCCAAAACCTAAACGGAAATGTGTGAGTGGTTGATTCTCACAAAAAAAAAAACACAAACCCAAAACCAAACAAACAGGAGCTGCCTGCTGCTTGGCAATTTTGAAAATTGAAATTAAAACGATGTTCTTTAGCACTTTACTACGTAATACTTCTAGGTGCCTATTTTTAAATGGTTGCCTCAGCCAGTGGCATTCTTTTCTGCTTGATTAGCACATATTTGGCATGCAGAGCTCCAGGGAAAAACACACTTACTCCATTTATTCCCAAGCTGGACAACTCTTTGCAGATGTCAAATCTATGCATAACAAAGCCAGTGTTTGCTCACACAGACTTAGGCATATTAGTACAGTTCTTGTAGCTACTGGCCTCATCCTGCACTGCCCTTCAGTCACAGGCTGAGAGTTGGAGGTTCCAGATGTGCTTGGCAACACTTTACAGATAACCCTGTGGACTTGCTGTGAGCCCATGGGTCTGACTGCACAGTGGGGAACTGGGCTGTAGGAATATTGTACATGGACACTTTTGTTCAGAGAAATGTTTCCTCTCTTACAGTCCATTATAGCACACCCAGGGGCAGGAAAACCACCTGGATATATCCCATAACAGAGCAGCTGTGGGGGCCAGGTCACTGTAACATGAGGCATTTCACAAGGCAGCTGGACCCTGAGCCTTCCAACGTGCAGGCACATCAACGAGATGCTCAAATTAGGAGTCTGGCTTCTTCATTGCAGTCACTGGCCAGACTCAGGTGCCTTCACAAAGAGGTTGAGCTCCCCAAATGTTAAGGAAACACAGATTCTAACAGCTCAGTAGATTAATCCAAGCCTTTCAGCCTTAGAGCTGAGGATGGATATGCCAAAGTGTCACAGGAGGACACAAGACTGTGGGAAGTGCTGTGTGGACTCTGCTGCTCACACCTGCAATTACTGACTTCGGGTGGGCATGAAGGAGCTGCTTCTCATGCCAGCTGCTGTTTGTGCAGTGGTTTAAGCCCAGCTTTAACCAGGACATATTAAAAATGGAATGAGCCAGCTCTGGAAAGGAACTTCCACCAGTATAAACTAGAGAGGCTTGGATTAACATTTGAACTTTCTGAATGCTTATTCTAATTCAACCACAGAATCTTCTGAGAGTTCAGCCATCACTAATTAAGACATGCAACAATTTATCTGTGGTTCATCTGTGCATTTGGCAGCTTTTGCTTTAGTAGGACTGAGTGCTGCAAAGTATCTGTGCTGGGAAATGCCCCTCAGAGGAACACAGGGACTAACCAACTCCACACTTTTAGGTTGACTCTCATGCCCTTTCTATAGCTGGGAATACTACCGTGGCTTGGATTTAGGGTGAAAACAAATAACCCACTTCAAAAATAAACTGCCCTAGGAAGTGTCATGAAAATTTTTTAATGTCAAATTACAAAAACATAACGTGTGAATGTAAATCATTTCCCCTGCAATAAATGCAGTACAAACATCCCAGTGTTTTCCTAATACCTGAGAGCTGGAATATAAAAGTGGCTATAAACAATAGTGAATCAGAGAGGTCTGTTTTATTCCCCTTCCTCCTCCGTCTCCCCCAGTGTAATTTAATAAATATTAATGAAAAAGAGCACCAATAACACTTATATATTAATTTTTCTCCTTTTATTTTCTGATCATGCTTAATTTAAAAGTGTTTTGGGTTACGTTTAGTCATATATATGGTTGTTTGAGCCTTTTATTAGCCATGATTCATTCTACATATCAGCATAAAGTGGTGCTCATGCCTCCAGTCTGTGTCTGCTCCATGATGCTCAGTTATCTGCCTGCCCCAAGCTATTGGTAGGGCTGGATTTGCATGTACACTGTTCTCCTATGGCAATAGTATGCCAGGAATGGCCAGGCTGGTATTACCTGGCCGGGTGAGGTTCCATTCAAATAATGCACATGCCACCAAAACAATTCAGATCAAAGGTCTGCCTTCAACAGAATTAAAATGTAAGGACTTCTAAAGCAATTTTAGCAGTTGGCTTTACAAATGAACTTATGTCAGCTGCTCTGTATGATGACTGCCTAAATTACTTCCATATCTAATCTTATCTCACTATCTGTCTGTCTGTTTTTCAGCATTTCAGTGCCCATCACCATATTATCCAGGCGCCACCGTAAGATTAAGGAGCTCTGCAGTGACATTCTCAATGTGGTCTGTTCAAGGGTCATTAGCAGAACCTTTCACACTGGAAAAGACTGGAGGAGAGCACGGAAGTGACCGCCAAGGAGAGGAAAAGGAGCAGGAGGCAGCAGGCTGGTGGAGCCATTTTGGTTGTGCTCACACCGTGTGCTTTGCTCGGCTGAGCTGGAGCCCAGGGACCTCGGGGCAGCTCCTTTGTGCTGCTGCAGGGGTTGTTGGACACTCCTGTCGTCTCAGAGCGCTGGCCCACATGGCCTCAAGATTGCTGCCCCTGTGCCATTGCCATGCTGGGGCTTTATGACTTCTGTATCTTCCAGCCTCAGAGCAGGATACTCCTCTCACAAATCCCAAGCAGAGAGCAAGCCCCCCAACTCAGGAACCACCTTCTCCAAGTGAATATATTAGTTAAAGTTTCCTTTTTCTCATTGTGTGCAAATCCTCCCAACTGTTTGTGTTTGAAGAAGGCAAAAAAGGGTGTTTTACTGTGTACACAAAGCTACAGAGGACCCACAGAATCAGGAGAGGTGATTTTACCCCAGGGGGCCCTGTCCTGCTCCCCCTGAAGCTGGTTGCTGCCATATCTCCAAGGACAGCCTGGGAACTCGTGTTCCAGAGGGGTGGCACTGCCTGGACCCTGCTGCTCCCGTTTCAAGGAGCGCACTGGTAAGTGAAAGATTTGCCAAAGCTGTTTTTTCAGGGCTGCAATTAGGGAGCCTGGCTCAGTCCTGAGGAGGCCAATGACACTGAGCTGACGTGTCACTCAAACAAACCCTGAGGTCTTTTGTGCCCCTTTTGGTACAAGAACAGCAGGGGATTTACGCTGGGGGATAAATAGGTGGTTCCAAAGTGAGAAGGAAAGAGCCAAAGTTGGAAGCTAACCACAAAACGTGGGTGTAAACGATTACCAAAGGCTTCCAGTAACTCTGCTATCATCAGAGACTGGCTTTATGGGTATGGCCTCAAGAAGTTTCCCTCCACTTAATTAAAGAGGCAGATAAGTATCTAGGTGGAGTGTGCAGATAGGTTCTAAATGAGTTATCCACTAAGGCTGGTTCACTGCACCTATTGTTAAAGCCAGAATATAATATCAGATTAATGCATTATATTTGCCTATTATAGCACTATGTCATCATTATATGACATGTTATAATTAAAGCCCTGCATTAGAAACAAAACTATTTGGCTTGGGATAAGTTGCCTTTATGACTTCTGTGGTTATGATTTCCTCCTTTTCTTAACCCCTTAAAACTGCATAATATAGCTATTTGTAACTGTATAAAGAAAGTTTCTAGTTTCAGATTCTAATCTCAGGCAATTCAATGTAAATAAAGTCAAAATCTGGCACATGGTCTTTTCCTAAGTCAGAATATTTCCTAATAGGGGGAAATCCACATTGTTTGGGTTGACAGAGCCTCAAGGATGGGCAGTAGATTAAAGGAGATCATGCCTGACTTGGCATCCCTCTCAGCTGTCCCTCAGCTGTCCCCACCAGCTCCTGGTTTTGTACAGTTCCCCAGTACTCCTCAGGAGAGGAACCCCCTCAACAAACTCTCACTCCTGGAACTACCTGAGTAAAAATTGGTTATGAGACCAGCTTTTGGACGCAGCTCTCGGGAAACCACGCTCCCAAATGCAAACCTGCCCATGGGTGTGGGATCTCCTGCCTCACTCAGAGATACGACTGAGATTACAGTTTGGGTAACTGACTATGCTAATGCAGTTAATTAGTGATTTGCATATGCACGCTTTTAAATTTCAGGAGCTGGTGATTCATGCAGTGAAGTGCCAACCTCAGCCTTGCTGTCAGATTCAGACAGAGCGTGCCAGCAGTACCCCCTCTCCTCTTGCACAGAGCAGGTGTTGTCACCAGGCAAGGTGTAATTTCCCCAAAATAGCCGGGCTGTGCCCGTTGCAGAGACAAACCTTGTAGGGCAATGAATCTTCCTGCTCTTGTTTGGGGGCAGCATTTATTATCCAATATTTTGCAATGCTCTTATATAAATCTAATTGAAGTCTTTTATGTTCCTGACTGAAGTGTGCACTTGTTTTGTTTGGAGGTGACCACCTTAATGAGGGTAATGACGAGGGGACCGCTGCCAGTAGCCAGGGGTGACATCCCACTGTCACAGTCAGTCCCTTGGGGAGAGTTTATTCCGTTGCTGCAATGCTGGTAACTCAGTAATTTTCTTCCTGATTCACAATGACCTTTCCCCTGGACTTAAGAGAGAGCTGGATTTGGCCTTGGAAATTGGCTTGTGCACCAGGAACTATTGGGTCATTTCTGTTTCACTTGGATGTTGGAGATGCGCATTCTCTTCCCGGGGCAATTTCTGCCGTGCGGGAAGGCCCCAAGTGTGAGTGCCAGATGTCTCAGATCATCAGACTGGGGCACATACAGGCTTCTGATGGAGCTGCTGGAGACATGTTTTTAGCATTTCATCTGCAAAAATAAAACTCCTAAAGCGAGAAGTAGAGAAGTGAAAATAATAACACACCAAAATGTGATTTTGAGTTTTGCCTGGAAAGGTCATTTCTCCAGCATTTGCCACTGGTACCCCAGCACTGCTCAAGGGAAATTCCCCTTCCTGGCTGTTACTCACACGAGTAAGTCACTAAACCTGATCCCACCGTGCTGCTCCTGCTCCCACGGAATCAGTGGGATGACTCAAAGGAATGTGATGGGCCACCCATGGACATCCAGTGGTGTGTTCTCTCCGGTGCCAATTCATCTTCTGCTCTGCAAAATCCTAAACAGTCCAAAACACTGCTAATTTCTCTTTTCTTTGGACATTTCCATCAGCCTCTTAAAGGTGCTTTTATGGACTCCCCTCAGTCCTTTTCCATGCTGACCGACGAGTCCGGCCTGATCACGTGGAGGTTCATTATCATGGTGTGGTGTCCCTGAACAACATGTAATTACACACTGAATAAATCTGTGACAATACCCACCAACACCAGGAATTACAAACTGTCAAAGGGAAGGGACTCTGACAGGTAGTGCTGAGGACTCAGTTTAATTCAGTGAGGGCAGAGCTCAGTTTCAGGGGAGAAGGAGGAAGATGCTATTCAATTCTGTGGGTGATTTTAAATACCTTTGGGTTATGAGACAGGATAAAAATATGGCCCCCGCGGAGAATTTCCTCAGGAGGGACAGGCTTCTCTACTCACAGGGAAAAAAATTACTTTCTAATAGCATCTGTCTATTTTACATATATAATGAGCCAAACTCTCTGTGGTCAAATTACTGTCTGGGAAGTGCTTGGAATGAGGGACAGTTGTGCTTCCAGTCATTTTCACCAGAAGACTTTCCCTGTTGAATTAATTAATACTTTTAACTTTCAATATAAACTTTAAATAATTACTCTATGGCATTGTCAAGGTCTCATACCTCACATTTCACATTTCTTTAAACAAATAATACCTGAGACACAGCCAGGAAGTGTCTGTGCGCAGATAAAAGAACTGAAGCAAAGAAAGGTGGAGTGACCAGCCCAAGATCCCCAAGGAAGTTTGCAGCAATGGCAGATTCAGGGCTTTGCTCTGCAGCAGGGACTGCAAGGAACCATCTGGACTCAGCCTTCAGCACAGACCCAGCCAGTGCACTCCTGCACTGCCAGGTCCCACCGGTTCTACTCAGCTCAGGAGTGGGGCCAAAGCCCTGGTGAGGTCCCCAGCTACTGTTTAATCCTTGGGGGGAGGCTGGAGGAGAGCACAAATGAGCTGAGAGGTGTTTATTCAGAGGTCACCTTTCCTTCCCTTCTCTCCTCAAGACAGCAGCAGGTGGAGGAGTGAAGCACCCAGTGCCGTGTTTGTAAAGGAGCTTTTCTGCCCCAGAAAAGTGTCTGAAGGTGAGTTAAGTGCAGACAACTGTGGATCCTGACAAGCTGTAGATGCAGAAAGCTGAGTTGATTGTAGTTGCCAAGACATCAGGAAGTAAAAGGCAGAACTTTATGAAATGTTTTTTACATGGATAATTAATTTTTCCATTTGTTCTCTTCAATTCCTAAAAATACCTTCCACATACTCAAGTGCCAGTGACAAACCCCTCTCAGAATAAAACCTGTTTTGAAACAAGTGAGAGTTGCAAAGGTCTGAAATGCAGATATCAGAAATGCATTGTTTGGAGCACCAGGGATTAAATGTTTGAGTGGTGGGAAGGGTTCACAAGAAAGGAATAGGGGAGCCTTGGGAGGCGGTCGTCTCCTTCTTCAAATGCAGGTGAGGATGAAGTCAGCTTGTGCTTTTGCGTGGCAGAGCAGCACAGCTGTACTTTCACAGGCAGAAACACATGCTGCACAGGTAACTTTTCTTTGAGGAAAAGACCCAACCCCATCATTTCTGGCCATTATAGTAACCAAGATAACCCTGAGAGGGAGAAGTGTGGAAAAACAGAACAGTGTTTTTCTCAGTCTACAGAAACCAACAAGTGACAGACCTAAGAGGCCCATTTTGCTTCTTCATTGTAGGAACCTCTGGATCTGAAGATTAGGAAGGCACTACCTGAGAGCACAGGTACTGCCTTGATTAGCAGTTTCATAATTTTGTAAAAGCATCTCACTTCGCTCTCCCAAGCACTTAGTTGGGAGGTGGAGACTAGGAAAGGGTTACCATTATTTTTGTTTCCCCACATCTGATGGTCCCTTTAGTGCTGAAGTGGAGTCATTGCAGAGGAGAGGGTGCTATGGGGGGCTCCAGACTCATCCTCCAGCCCTGCTCCAGGGGCTCCCTGGCACACAGGCACCTCTGGGAAGAGTACACGAACATGTGAGGAGGGATATGTTCCTGGGCTGCTCTGTGTTGCAGAATGTTGCCCAGCTCCTGCTTGTCTGGTCAAAGTCAGGCACCCCACAGAGTCCCCACTGTCCCCTTCTGCCCCTGCTCTGGGACTCCAGTGCACTGAAGCAGGATTTTGCTTCTTTTTTAAAAAAAGAGAAGAACATTCATTTTCCCTATCACAGCAGCCTGGCTCTCATGCCAGTAAAGCATGCCTAATTGGCAGGGCTTAGAGACTGATCATTTCAATTTATGCCCAGAACAGGTAGGGCAGCAATGAAAGCCTCTCCCACCCAACCCCACCCCTTCTCCCAGTGTGCCTCAACCCTGCCCTGGAGGGACCACCTGGAGGGCTGAGCAGGGAGTTCCCTCTCTCTGCGCAATAAAGAGGCACAGTCCTGCAGTAAATACCACGTTAAGCTTATGGCTGTTTAATAGTCAGTGTCCCTCTGGTCATAAAGCTCTTGCAGGGCTCGTGCAGAGGAGCACCTGTCAGTGAATTCATGCAGAAGCAGGAGCCATTTGCTAAGATTTTGCCTGTAAGGATTTGGCAGAAAACACTGGAGTGAAATTTTCACTTCACGTTGCCATGAGATCAGTGGGAAAACAGTCCATTGCGTGGCTGTTGGAAATGGTTCCCACCACTGCCACAGCTTGCAATAGCATTCCCAGAACTGTGTGCTCTTGGGTATCACTTCCTTCTTTTCAGGCCCCTTCACACATGGAGGTTTGCCTCCTTGTCCTTTTTGCCACTCCCTTTCCAATCTGTCAGCCTTGCTGGAGAACTGTATTCCCTGCAACCAACACAGGCCTGTATGACAAGAGGATTCAGGGCATCATTCCCATCTTTTCTGAGTTCCCCATCCTTCACGAGCCAAACTCCACAGGAAAAATTCCCTAATTCTGGGGAAAGGCACAGTCAACCCATATTTGTTATTGACAGAGGAAGAACTACCAAGGAGTAGTGCATTTCCTCATAAAATGGGAGCATCTATTCATCTAAATAAAATACTTTGCAAAAACAAAAACTAAACACAAGCACTGTACAAACAGAGAGCCTTTAGCAAATCAGGCTTCTGCAATTGCAGAGCTAAAACAAAAATAACATTTTTTCCAGTAGCCACTGGTCGCACTCAGGTTGCCCAATGCAGGCATCTCTGCTTTTCTCAGCATCTACTTTATCAGTTGTCTTCCAGCCCAGAGAAGTCCATGGTTCTTGGCAGCAGCTCTTGCTGATGTGCAGTGGGTTATTGCTCAAGAGCCCTTTGATCAGCAGCCAGGGCCTATCACACCATGCTCTGAGACAGTGGCTGCCAGACCTGGCCAGCACAAGCTGGATGGGCTCCTGAAGCGCAGTAGGAGGAAATCAGGATTCCTTTGGGCCTGTTGGAGTGCATCTCATTCGACACCTTTCTGGACATCCAGATTTTCCATCAGGTTTTCTTTCCCAGTATTTATACTCATGCCTCACAGTGTAATCCCGGGGCCAGGCAGCTGCCGGCTCTCGAAGGATGTGTTTCAGCAGAGCACTTGGCACATCCGAAACTTTAACCCTTGTGTTCAGCATTGCATTGCTTCTGCCTAGGTAGCACACACACTGGAGTACTTTGTTGAATTGGGACCCAACAGCAGCTGTTAGAACACAGCTGTATCCCACTTCTTGGGTGTTGTGGTGGTTGTGGTTTTCTTCCTGGGAAATGCAAAAATGCCAAAGCCACTGTCATCCCCTTTAGCACAGCAAGCAACAGCCAAATCAACCCATGTGCCTGGGTAACTCTCTCAAATTTGAAAACACATGAAATTAAAGTGCTTAGAATTTTCCAGGGCATGTGCTGTAAAACTGAGCAAGGCACAAAAATGTTCCCAGGGACGCCGCGGTCTCAGATCCATGTATATACAGATCCATGTAAATACATCCATGTAAATACAGATCTATGCATTTATCATTTCTCATTCCAGTAATAATAGTTCCACTGAAATCACTACAGCTACATGTACAAAATGAAGCACGTGTGTAAGATCAGGATCTAAATATGTAACAGGCAGACCCACCTGCAGCTATGGCAACTGCACCTGGAACTGGAGCTGCACATACATGCATTACATTGAGGGGCTGACAGACAATATAAAGATATATGATAAACTGGTGGAAGAGGTAGGACCAGAAACTGCCTCTTTTGTTCCAAAGCTCAGTATTTATCCCTTGCATCCTAATTTCTGTCAGTGTTCTGCACTCATTAACTCTGCAGCTCTGTAATTTGCTTTGAAAGGGGTTAAGGGCACTGCACCCAGTAGCTGCACTCAGACATCAAGGCCTTCTGCCATCTCTCCTATTCCTTCAGATTTGGGAACTCAACCCAACAGTCAGCACTATTCTTAAGTTTAAGCTCAAAGATGTTTTCTGCCACCCAGAGTGGTCATCAATTACTCAGCAACAGGAGACCAGCCCTGCGTGGAAGTCGTGTCTCTTCACAGAGCTGGCACCAAGTGTTCATGGCTGGGGTCCAGCTTGCATTCCTTCAAGCAACCAAACTCCTTGATAATTACTCCTTTTTTTTTTTTTTATAATTCTACTGATGTCATTGTGCCAAGTTATCCCACAGATATTATTCTGCTCCTTGTACACTGGAGTGTTAGACACGCTCAAGTATCTCAACAGGTTACACTCTTGGTTTGTTTTCTGGACTTTGGTGATACAAAAACAATCAAGACAGAATCTGTGTTTTACTGTTTCAGGACACCTAGGCTCAGGGAAGTGTGACAAATCCCTGCCAGAAACATCCACCCCCAAGTAGTTGTCTGGATGGCAGAGGCTGGGGAAATCAGCAAAACAATGTTTCTGCTCGAGCCACCGCGCTCCTTCTGCTTCGCAAACCGGCTCCAGGCACTTTCTCTTGTTCTTGTGATTCCCTTCCTGAATTACTGCAGCCAAGTAATTGTTTCATCATGTTGCACTGAAACATTTTCCCATTGTGTCACCGTAACATTCATTTCTCAAACCAAAGCTCCTCCTTTTGCTTACAGAAAAACGTATGGCAAGGCCCCCGTGCCCCAGAGCCCAGGTGAGCTCCCGGAGGAGGGACACGGCAGGGGAGGCATCGGAGGGATTTTTGGGTTGTTTGGGGGAGGCTGTGATTCCTGTGACTGTCATTTCTAGGCACCATCAGTGAGCTCCTTACCACAGGCTTAATGAACTGCTGTTGCAATAGACTGGCAAACCCGAGGTATTTATAGCAAACAAACAAGGGTTGCGCTGAGTCTGTGTGGGGATGGGGACCAGAGCCTCCCAGAGCCTCCTGGCAAAAGCTCCCTTCTTTCCAGAGGTGTCTGCATTCGAGCCCATCTAAACTGAGCCAGCCCTTCTCCAGCCTGAGTTTGCAGAGGATTTATTCTGAAAATTTTATGAAATGATGAGACCTAACTAAAACCTCTGATTAAATGCCCTGAACTCTGGGAAGGTGCTTTGATAGCTGTGGAATGTGTGATACAAGAATCTCAGAGGTAAGAGCCAAAGGGACAGGACAAGGTAAAAAACAGATGTAGATCATGGTCTTTCTTAGCATTTAATTAGCTAGAAAATATTATTGGAATTTATTATTATTGATTATATGAATAATTTCCATAGTAAATAAATTTTTTAAAAATTTAAAACAAATGAGAGTTAAATTTGGCACTGCTTTGTGAAATCGTGGCACCCAGTTGGAAGGTTTGGAACTAAATGTGTTCCTATTGTAAGTGCAAATCAATTATTTTCACCGACTAACTCATTTATCCTCGTTGTGAATTCTCCCCTCTTGGCTTTCACATCCAGGCAGATCTAACCTGCAGCATTTCTTGGAGGGGAGAAAACCCTTTCATTCAAAACAAAACATCTGAACAACTGAGCAGATTAAGCAGGTGGGGAAATGACCACAAAAGGCATTTTTGAGTTTCCAATTTCCAGTGGATCAAACAAAGCATGTCAGAGTCAGGGCTGTGCCGGGCCCGAGAGCTGCAGCTCCCGAGGACGGGCTGTGCCGGGATCAAACCCCAGGGCCAGCGCTCCGGGATCACTGCACAGAGAAAGTCTCCGGGAGTTTCATGTAGTTCCCATCAGGCAAACACAGCACCATAAATTTCACATGACCCTGATGGCAAACCAAGCTGTATCTGATCTTTTTAGGTGTTTACAAACCCACCACAGTTTGTTGCCCGGTCTGGGGCAACACAGCTGCAGCTCACATGAAAGAATCAGGAACCTCAGAAATCCTCAGCATATAGTGTAGAGTTTCTACCAAAGTTTAGTTTTAGGTTGCAAATATTAAACTCTCAGATTTTGTTTGGGTCCCAGCAAAGAGTTAAATAGAACTTAATTCTTTTAATGATTTCACTTGTTTGTTCAGTGAGTGTCTCTCAAAAGAGAACTAATTCCCTCACAGGTTTAATGGTTTGACCACTTTGCTTTATTTTTACTTGATTGATTGATAGATTGAAAAAAGTGTTCCGAATTTGAACGTAATTGTTTCTTTGGGAGTAGTAAGTATATTCCTAGTTCTGTTTCAATTTCTTATTCAACATATCAGGACCCTTTCAACATCCAGGCATATGTTTAATTTTTTTTTTCACACTCCACATTAGTATACAAGGTTCACCCTAAAATTCTAACTGTTAAGCATTTGTGTAAGACATAAAGAGAAAAAGGCTAACACTCAAGAGAGTAGAAGTAATTTTTTTTTTCATTAGAAATTGGGAGCAAAAAGAGTTAGAACCAAATTCTATTCCAAATTCATTCCCCCCATCCACCACATAATCATGTATGTCCAGCCCAAACTGAATGCAGAGCCCTGCTTTGGACTCACTTTGTGTCATTGGAATGACAGGCAAATGCAAGGCATTGAGCATTATCACTATAAATAACAAAAGAAGATATGTAATTTGACCTTACAGCTTTTCTCTTTATTAAAGCAGATACAGAGTTGCATTGAATTTTATTCTGGTCACAGCTAATGAAACATTGCTTGAAAACCAGTGTGAGAGTAACTTCATGTTTTTACACACATCCACATCGATGACAGTTGTTCTCACAATTCAACTGCAAAGGTAAACTTTGTGCACAAAGCTTTTTTCAGGCTCTAATTTTGGGCTATTGCAGGATTCCAGTGAGGAAAAACCATACTGTTATCAAACGTGATCAAGTCTCCCATCCAATAGCCCTTGGGTACAATTTGGGTGATTTTATTTGACAGAGGGAGAACAATTAGTATAGAAAGACACATAATTTTTCTTGCATCTTCCAAGAGTTACCAATGGAAGGCTGTGGGAAAAGTGGGAAAGCAACACCACAATGTCAGAGGTGCACAGGGTTACACTCTGGACAGATAAGCAGAGAGTAATAATTTGAAGAACCACTAAAAAAACCTATAATTGTATTCTTAAATATATTTTATAAATGCTACATATGATTCCTTCTGAAGAACTAAGCACAGCTGAATTCAAACACCTTACAAACCAGTGCCAGGTGCTTTGGAACAGGGATGTCAGTGCCATGGATTTGATCTTACAGACTGATTTCTACTCTGTTATTTTAGTAGCAATACGAATGACCTGTAGGAATCAGCCAGTGTAACACATCATTTGAAAAGAAAGGAAAAAAAAAATAAAAAGCCCAAATGAAATGCTGTTTAAAAACTTCCATAAAACTCAAAACAGATCTCTGGTGTCTGCACTTCTCTGCCTGGTTTGCCCACACATGGACTGCACAGTCCTAGCACAAGCTGACCTGAGTGGCTTTGGCAAGAGCAGCTCAGGAGACCCTGTCAGAGACCAGCCCAGACGTCCCAAGTCCTGCTCTTGGCCAGCAGAATCTTATTTGTTATGGGAAAATAAATCAATATTTGGAGTTGAGCCACTGTTTGGACAGGGATTTTCCAATTCCCCCACTGCGATTAGTAAAGGTATTCGGAATCTTTTGCCTACTCTATGCTTGGAATCTTCTCAGATTCATTTCCAAACTACTTTTTCGAGACTAATTTTTTCTAGGACATGTTTTAATTACAGGGGCTTTTTCACATACTGGTTTAGAAAGCAGGGTATTTCATGACCTCCATGTACTACAAAGCTCCTACAATGTAAGTTATGAGGGTAATACAAGATTAAGAATGAAGGATTCGGGAATTCTCTTTCTGACTCTTTCACAGATTCCTTGCGAGACTGCTGTAAAATTGGTGCATTTGTGTCCTCAATTTTCCTGTCTGTACCCGCATCTTTCTGACAAAAAAATCATTGCTGCACAAGGTTCCTCCTGAAGGAGAAATCTGTAATCCTAATTAGGAGATACTTTGGAATACAGCAGTAATTTAAACATCATTCTTTAAATTGCAGCAACACCACCCTGGCTCTCCTGCACCGTGGCAGGCAGAGTTTAAGGATGGGGATTAGCTCCTTCATGCCTGGTAGAGCTCTATCTCCAAAACTGGACTATTATTTAAACAGATATAAATACCTTCAGTACATCTTATCTTTCAATCTACCCTGCCTTCCAGCCCCCACAAACTGAACTCTGGTTGGAAGCTTTGTTATTAAGAAAGCAAGAGAGAAAGCAAGCAAGAAAGAAAGCAAGAAAGAGAGAAAGCAAGAAAGAAAGACAGCAAGAAAGAAAAGTATTTGAGGACATCTTAAGTCCTCCAGCAGTTCCACTCTCCACAGCACTGGGCTCTGACTGGGAACGCTGCTTGTAAGTTTGGGTAACATTGCATGGCCTACAGCACAACAAGAAAATAGGATCTAACAATGTGGATAAGTTTCGTAACTGTACAAATAGTAGAATAAACAGCCACGGGAGGCTGGAGTAATCACCGTCACGAGGGACGGTCAAGACAAGATCTAACGTCGATCTTGCCTGCAAGGACTTGAGTCATGCTGGTGCAGGAGCTCACCCAAGAAAATCTATTTTAGGGTCTCATAAAAACAGCTGAACTGCACTGCACAAATCAAAAAGCAAATGGGGGAAATCTGTATCAGGACCAACAGTGTCCTGCTCACGACTGCACGGCTCCTGGGGGCGCAGGGAATGTGTAACAAATGTCAGGGAGAGCTCCAGCTGATGGGCCTGCAGGAGGCTCTGATCTTGAGAGTCAAAAAAAGCAGAACAGTTCTCTCAGTAGAAAACATGTTTTGCTTAAAGAAAGACTAGAAACAAGCAGCAAATTGCAGATTTGTCCTGCAGCCCACTGCTGTTTGTATTGGAATGTATAGGAGCAAATTCAAGGCCACTGTCTTTATACTGGAAATTCCTTTTGTGCTGAGCTGTCAGAGCACAGGCAGTTAAGGAGTTTCTTTACCAGGCACAGGGAATCGGGATCTAAAAAATTCACGTTTAAATTTGGCCTAACAGGAAAATGGAAAATGCTGAGTAAGACATGATCATTTGCCCTTCTCCCTCCACATAACCAGCCTGAGACTGTTCACTTCTTACAGACCCTGACATGGCAGCACACAGTGGGGAATAACAGAGCTGGGAGCCCCAGCAGGGCTGACATGTTCCAGCAGCAGGCAGAGCCTTGGATCTCTCCAAAACAAAGTTCTGGCCTGCTACAAACTTCCTCCTCCTCTGCCACCCCCCACTTGTCCATCACTTGCCCCCAGAAAATGCGCACACACACAGAAGCAAACACTCCTCATCGGAGAATTCTATCTGCAGTTTTTAGAAAAATGTCTCAAGAGCAAAGGGAAGGAGGTTATTCAGGAGCCTCTCACCTGGCCAGGTCTCATGGGAGCTTCCTGAGCAATGACCGAAATTACCGACATCCAACAGAAATGCTACTTTCTCATGTTTATTCCTGTAAACTACAAACATAAGAAATGCTGAATCATTGAGAATAGAAACTCTGTAAAGAAAAAAAACCCAAACACAAACAAAAACTCATTTAAAGCTTCCTCCCTTACTTTTTCTTCCTCCCTCCCACTTCAGACTTGGTGTTATTTGCCAAGGATTGGTCATGGTTTGGATAGCACATCTTGCTCTACACGTTCAGAACAGCATGAAGTGCAAAAAAAACCCCAACACAAACACCTCCTCCCCAAACAACACCCAAGTGGCAGCTAAACCAAGTGATTAGAGGAAATAAAATGAGGCAACAAGAACTGGCTAAAGCTTCCAGCTCTGCTCTTTGCTGGGTTTCTCTTGAGGGTTTTGGTTTTGGTTGTTGATTTTTTTTCCTTTCTCTGAGTCAGAGAAAGCTAAAAGACCAACAAAAATCCCTATCCCTGATCACAGCAATGAGCCAGAATCAGCTGGAATTTCAACCCTGTGTTTAAGCTAACTTTAAACGTGCCTTCAAAATAACACAAGCTACTTTTTTTTTTAACCTAGTCATAAAGTTTATTAAAATTGTTCATTAATGCTTCAAATGTAGCAAGAATGCATAGATCCCAAAATATACATATGTATTTTCTTATAGAAATAGATTATTCTTTATAATAAAAAAAACTGTAAGAACATCTTTAACAGATTACTCAATCCATGACTGACAGTTACACGAGATTGCATCATGTACACAGCATTCCCAGCCATGCTTAAAGGATTGCATCACTTTGCCCTTGCTCTCCTCTCGCTCTTTTAAATAACCCCAGCGCCCAGCAGCCTGCAGAGCCCGCCCGGGGCCGGGGCCGGGGTCCCCCCGCGCCCCCGCAGCCCCCGGACCCCGCTCAGAACCCGCGCGGCGGCGGAGCCTTCCGCCAACATGTCTGTAAAGACACACACACACACACAAAAAATAATCCAACAGCAACAACACAAATTAAAACCAACCCCGCCCGCCCGCCCGCCGCGGGCTCTCGCCCCCCCTCGCCCCGGCCCCGGGAGCGCGGAGCGGGGCCGGGAACCGGCGGCTCCGCTCGCCCCGCCGCCCGGCCGGGGGTCAGCAGCGAGGCGAGGAGGCGAGCAGTGGCTCGGGCAGCTGTTTGAACAAGTTCCTGAGGGTGCTCAGCTCCCGGGAGAGCTGCTCCACCTTCTTCTGCAGCCGCTCGTTCTCGGCCGTCAGTTCCAAGACTTTGTGCTGCGTCTCCAGGTTGCGCATTTTGGCTTTGTCGCGGCTCTTGCGCACCGCGATGTTGTTCCTCTCCCGGCGGAGCTTGTACTCGTCGCTGTGCTTGTCCACGCACTTCTTGGGCTTGTTCTTGCCCGCCGGGGCGGCGGAGTAGCCTCCGCCGGCAGCGGCGGACTTGGAGGACTCGGAGGGGTTGGGGGTGCCGGGGGGGCTGGAGGAGGACGAGGTGGACAGGTTCCCGCTGCTGCCGCTCGGCACCGACTGGTAACCCAGGTAGGAGCGCACGGTGCTGCCGTAGGGCGAGGACATGCCCCCCGGTCCCGGCCCGGCGCCCCCTTCTTCCTTACGGGGCCCTTTGCAAGAGTCCAGGGTCTCGAAGACCGGCTCCACTTTGGTTTCCACGATCTGGGGCGGGAAGCAGCCCGGCAGCCCCCCCGGCTTGTGGCTCTGGCTGGCGCAGGGGTGGCTGTGCCGGGCGAGGCTGATGTAGGTGTAGTCGGGCTTCTTGCTGCCGCCGCTGCCTTTATAGTCCTCGGCGAAGAGATCGGAAAGGAAATCTTGGCCGGCGCCGCTGCTGCACGGAGGCTCAAAGTTGCCCCCTGCTGCTGCCGCGGGAGGCGGCGGCTGCGATGCCAAGGGCTCCAGGTACGGGCTGAAGTCGATGGCTCGCTCGTGGTCCCCGACGGTGAGCTCGGTCATGGAGCGGCCCCCGGCCGCCCGCGGGTGCAGCTTGTTGAGAGCAGCCAGACAGTCCGCCTCGTAATAGAAATTAGCCACTTCCATGGATTTAAAGGCGGGCGGCTGGATGGGGAGGCATGCTGCGTCCCAGGCCACCAGGCGTTGCATTAAAGCAAAGGGGGATGCGGGGAGGAGGAAACGACGCAGGGGGCCCCCCCCGGCAGAGGGTCAAGCTGCCGCCGTCGGGGTGGGGGGCTCCAGACCCTGCCGCAGTCCCTGGCGTGGGCACGGCCCCGCGGCGCTGCCCACCCGGGCTGGATCAGTCCCTGCGGCGCGGCGGGGCTTCACCGCTCCGGCAGCTGCGGCGGGGGCTGGCGCGTCTCCTCCGGACCATCTGGTTCTGGGTCCCGTGTCCTAAAGTCTCTGACTTAGGAAAGTTCCTTTCCTCAGTTATTTATAGGGGCGGTGGATCCCATAGCAACAGGCGCGTCACCGCCTGGCCGCCTGCCACGCCGCACGCTCGGCAACTGCTGGCCCCGGCCCCGGAGGAGGCTCCTGGGGCGGGTGCGCCGGTGCGGTGCGGTGCGGTGCCCGCCGGGCCGCCCACAACACACCCGGCGAGGGAGGGAGGGAGGGAAGGAGGGGCGGCTGAGGGCCCGCAGGTGCGGGAGGTCGGGGCTGGCCGCGGCCAGGTCCGGCGGGGACAGCGGCGGTCAGCGCTCGGCCTCGGGGACGCGAGTGTGCCCGGCTCGGCTGCTGCTCCCGCCGAGCCGGCCTGGGCTCCGCTCTGACACCGGAGAAGCGGGGCACTGCCCGGGGCTGGCAGCGGGACTGGGCACAGATCCCCCTGGGTCTCGTTTTACCCTTGTGGAAATCAAGGCAGGAGGGATTTTTCCAAGTTCTTTTGGTAAAGCAGGGGGAAAGCTGCAAACCAAAGACGGATCCCGTTACTCTCCATCCCGTGCTCGATTTGGTAAATCCCACTGGCAGGCAGAAGTGTCCCCAAGGACGTGCAAAGAGCCGCTTTCCAGTGGCGAGCCCTGGGCCGAGCGATGAGGAGCTGGAGCAGACACGGCACTGCTCCGGGCTCCCTCCTCGCCGCTGAGAACATCCACAGTGCAGCGAACCCAGCGCTCTCTCCCCAGCATTCGTGCAGGGATGGGGCCCTGAAAGTTTGTCTTGGCGTATTTACTTTGCAACTTTACTGTGCAACTGTGAGGGTACAGACGGGATAGGGGATCCACACATGAAACCAAAGGGGACCCACCGGGCGGGACGTGGCTCAGGAGGAAAGTGAGAGACGTGCAGGGGAACGTGGAGCCCAAAGTTTTTCAATCTGTGGGGTAAGTTTGGGAAGGAAGACTGAATCTTGATGTCCGTTTTAATTAAAGACACCCACCTTGGGAATCAAACTTATATTTTCACTCTCTTACTCCCACATTTACCTGTCTACAAGCTGGTGATTCATCCCCAGAATAAAGGACATTAATTTAAAACAAAACATATAATTAAAGGAAGTAGGAGTGTCCTCGCCTCAGTAAAGAAGACCCAGCACTGCAGGGAAAATGACACTGCCTCTTAGAATAATGTGAAGCAATCCTGCGGTGTGGGAAATATTGTAACGTTAAGCCAGAGGAACAGGTATTGCATTATATGATTCAAACAGTCAACTGTTCTTAATGTTCAAACCTCAGAACTCTGAAAAGAGGAAGAATTCAAGAATCCACTGAGTGGATCATCGGACTTTTTTTTTTATTTGCTTTTTCTGTTCATGTTTTAATAGGATTTTTTTTCCATAACAAAAGCCCCCTAACAGGTTTTCAGGCTTCAAATATTTCTAGTTCCACCTTTATCTATCAAGTTAATCTTTGGTGAATGCACCAGAGATTAAATTGGAGCTGGGCCTGGCCAGAGAGCTGGGTCTGGAGGTTGTAGTTGGAGCCCATACCTTCATAAATACAAACATCTGTATTGGGTGCAAATACTGGCAAGTTGCAGTGAGCCAGGGCTTGTTCTTCTGGTTGTTTACTCCCTCATCCTGCACCTTTATCCTGCACTCTGATCTGCCAGTTACATCCAGTGGCTGCCCTAACTGGCCCTTCCAACCGAACTCTTAAAATCAGTCTCATGTGCTTCCTACCTCCAAACTGTCTCAGGGACCCACAGACAGAAGGTCTCCTGCCTGGTGACCTGCTACGTGCACGGTTGGTCTCTCTTGGCCAGTCATTGTCTAAAATCAAACACTAAAGCTGGTTGGTAAAATTCCTGAACAGCTTTTCAAGATATTTTTGGAGATCTAAATTTGCCCTCTTCGAATTTCTGCCCTATTCTCTGCTGCTCTGCAGCAGAAAGTTGTATTCCCGCCTGGGCTGATCTTCCCTAACAAAATAAAATGCCTGTGCAACTGTCATGTGAAACAGATTCTATCAGGGATGGTGTGGCCCACACCTGCTTTCCCGGCCAGTGCTGAGTAATCCCGCAGTCACCGGGATCACATGGCAGCTGGGTGGTAATTCAGGTTGGATGCCCAGCTTGTCCCCTCCTTCCCTTCTCCCCTTCACCTCCCCGCTGTATCTGGATGTCTTTAAACTTCCTCCAGCTCACCTCAAATCCCAACATCCACTCTCGTGTAGCCAACATCCATTCTAAGCTTCTCATGGGAACCTTGTTGGCGGGACTAACCACTTACCCAAAACCCCAGCATTCGGCAAGCAGGTTTTGAGCTAACTCTGGTCTCTTTTAAATTGTTTCTGCGCTTGTCATAACAAATGCATGGCCAGAAGTGGGGGTTTTGAGATGGGAACAGGTGCAGAGCAAGGCTCACACCGCAAGATTGAGAGGAGGTCTGGGCACACCAAGCTCTGTCCCTGCGAGTGCCTGGCTTGGCCTGGCCAGATGTGCAGAGGCTGCTAATAATTGTCCTGGAAAACCTCCTCAGAGATGCTTTAGATAGGAAAATAGATGCAGACATTCCTGGCGAAAGGATCCAGGCACTGGCAGCAGCCCTTCCGCAGCTTGTCTCCCAGAAGAGCCATTTTCAACTGAAAAGCAGCACTTCTGTGAAAAGCTCCTTCCTACTACTGATTTCATGAATTTTTTTTTTTTTCAGAACTATTCAGCTGAGGAAGGAGACAGCATAACTCACAAATTACTCAGTAAGAACATAACATTTTCGAGGAGAAAAAAATCTGATGCAATAGCATCCAGATTCCTCTACATTCATGGGTGAAACAATGCATAAATGAGGAGAGGAACAGGAGGAGACCAGTGTGGTGAAAAGGTGGAGGGAAGAATGTAATCCTCACTGCTCATCTCTGTCATGAATTAAATTCTGCTCTCCAGTTTGCCTTTTGTACTGTAGAAGCCACAACTTGCCAGCTCCAGGCTTGGACCTACAATAAAGCGTTGCAGAGGCATTTTCTTCCTGGAAATTGTCTTCTTTTCCAGGATTTCTTGCAAGCTTTCTATTTCATGAGCTTCAGGTCTGCAGCAGCTGTCCCTGGAATGACACCAGTTTTGGGGGGATGCTGTTAGTTTAGTGGTGATGGCTCAAACACTGAAGTGTTTGTCAGAAGGTCTATGGACTGAGGGTCATGCTGTAGAAAGAGGCTGGCTGAAACTTCTGATGCTTCTTGGTGCAGTTTTGTCCCATTTATTATTATTATTATTATTATTATTATTATTATTATTATTATTATTATTATTATTATT
>NW_020884893.1:2687948-2691859 GCF_003945725.1 Corapipo altera | reverse complement strand
TTATTATTATTATTATTATTATTATTATTATTATTATTATTATTATTTCCCTTGCAGTAGCTCTTAGCAGGTCAGTAAGATCAGAGCTGCATCACACTGAAGGTGCTGAGCCACAGGGCTGCAGCCTGGAACAGCACAGAGAGGCAGAGCTGGGGCACAGGGAAAGAAAGGTGATGCCAGAAGCTGACAGTTGCAGCAGTGCCTGGGGTGCTGTGGGCAGTGTGTTGGAGGGGAGCCGGAGAAGAAGTGAGGGGTTCCAGAGCACAGTGTCTCTGCAAACAGGGTGGTGTGGGAAGAGAGCACAGAGGTGGTGTGGGGAGGTCTCTGGGGGGATAGGAGGGGACCTTGCCTAAAAGACTGACTTAAGTAGTGTTGCAATAAAGGCTGCAAAATAGAGAAGTAAATTTGAAATTTATTTCTGAGCATGGCAAGTGCTCTCTTTTCCTTTCCTTGCCCCAGGTCCCTCTTTATTCAGCCGCACACCATGCACCAACAACTCACAAGTTGTACCTGGCAGAGGCCAGGTTTGAATCTATTGCTCTCTCCTTGCTGTAAAACACCAACACTTACAAGATGTCAGAGAGGGACAATGTCTCAACTCCAAGAGAAGTTGGCTCTCCTTCCGTCTGCCCCAGCTCTTAGACCAGTCTCGACACTTTGCTTCATTTTAACATCAAAAACGATTGCCACACGCTTTCCGCCTCCTGAACCCGCTGCTGGATGCTCTGCCTGGCAGTGCTCAGGCCCAAAGCTCCCCAGGCAGTCCCAGGCACTGTCTCCTGAACTCCTTTGCTTCTTTTGTTACAGACCAGACCCCTCCCCCCGAAATGCTCCCTCACCCTATTCCCATGTGACATGGTGATGCTCAGGTTTTTGTTGGTCTTCTGCTGATTTTCTACTCACCTCTGACCCAGCAGGCTTGGCCTTTGCAGAGCTGGGTTGCTCAATCCCCCTTTATCTGCACGTTGCTCTTTGCCCTACCGAGAGCTGCGGAGACGACACCTGGAGATTGGCACCGGTGGGACAACATGAGCGAAATACCTTCCCTGACCACATGGAAAATTTTCCAGAGCAAATTTGAGGTCAGAGCACCCACTCTGGGGCTCTGCAAAGGAAAGAAAGGAGGTAGAGCCAGAGCACACAAAGGCCCGTGGAAGGGAACAGTGACAGAGCAGAAGCCACGGTCTCTGTCCTGCATGGCAGAAGGGAGTCCATGCTGGAGCAGTTCTGCTGGCAAGATGTGGGCTGTCAGTCTGAGCAGGGACAAGGAGAGGTGACTTTGTCTCTTACAAAGCACCCCATTTCCTTGTGTTCCAATAAAAATGGCAGAGAAGTTGCTGTCTATTAGCTTTCCAGAAGTTCTCCACAGTTGTCTGACATTTCCTAGGTAATCACAGCCTCTTGCTTTGATGAATTTGGTACAGATCGTGCATTAATGATCTCTTGTGTAAGCGTTCAAAAGATTCATCAAGGGAAGAGGAATGCTATCCTTCCAGGGTACCCTGCCAAGTGTCAGAAGCTCCCAGGAACAGAACTCGATTATTCCTTCAGGAAATTTCTAAAAGAGGGGAACTATTCCAAGGTCCTGAGGCTGCAGGACAGATAGCTGGAACTTAAGCTGGGCTTAAGTGGAGAATTAGAAGATTTTTCCTTTATTAAAAGCATTAAAGATCTGTGTTCTAGACTGTACAAATACTTGTTTTCCGTCTGCTCTAGTCCTGTGTGGAGCACCACGGGGAAAGCAGGGCTGCCAGGGAATCAGTTCGGGCTTGTCAGTTGTGAGTCCTGGCACTGGAACAGCGCCAGGGCTGATCTGTGTCACCTGGCTGGGCTGGGTGACGGGGGACCAGGTGGGGTAACCACGGTGTCCCGTCCTCCTCATGCTCCTCAGTCGCTGTCATCTCCCCACCTTCGCATTTACGGCCTTGGACGGGAGCCGTGGGAGTGGCTGTTCCAGCTCCGCCACCCACTGACACTTTCCCAGGCCGGCGAGAGCCCAGCGAGGAGCGGCCCCAGTTGCTGCTCCCGCGGGGCCTCGGGGCTCGGGCGGGCACGGCGGGGCGGGGCCGGGGGAGCGGGGCTGGGGCGGCCCGGGGCTGCGGGCACCCGCGGGGATGTGAGTGCGGGGCCTCAGGGCCGTGCCGGGCGGAACCAGCGCGGGGGGCGGGCGGGCTCAGGGGCGATGTCCAGTGAGGAGCGCGCCAAGCCCCGCTGTTCGGGGATGGCTCCGGGACCGCGGCCCTGCGGGCTGTCCCCGTGTCCAGACCGGTCCCGGCGGGGCGGGAGCGCGGCGGGACCAGAACTGCAGCGGCACCCATGGCCCCGCCCTCCGCCCCGGCCCCGCCCTCCGCCATGGCCCCGCCCTCCGCCATGGCCCCGCCCACAGCCACGGCCCCGCCCACAGCCACGGCCCCGCCCACAGCCACGGCCCGCTGTAATGGCCACGCCCATTAAAGTCAGCCCCGCCCACTCCCGGCCCGGCAGCGCCGCCTTGGCCGAGCCTGGAGCGCCACCTAGCGGGGAGTTCTGGGAGCGTTCCAGCCTGATCCAGGTGTGTTCCCGATGTGTTCCAGCCGTGATCCAGATATGTTCCAGCCTGATCCAGGTGTGTTCCCGATGTGTTCCAGGTGTGATCTAGGCGTGTTCCGGGTGTGCTCTAGGCGAGTCGTGCCGAGCAGAGCCGGGCCGAGCCTGTGCACTGACCCCCCGCTTCTCCCTCTTCCCCAGGGAAGGAGGAACACAAGGAACAGTCTCCTGCTGTGCGCTGGTTTGGCTCCAGGGAAGGACCAAACCTCTCCCTCGGTGGTCCTGTCACACTGAGCTGAGGTGAGAGCCCCGACATCGCTGACATTGTGGCTTTGGTCCGGGCGACACTAAGGCAGAACCATTTTCCAAGAGAATTTGATAGTCCATGCAAAGCCAAACTTTGGCAGCAATTTGCTGCTTTTCCTTCCTCCCCACAGCCCTTTTGCCCTGACAAACCAAGATCACCAACACACCTTGAAGGTCACTTGGGAAAGGCTCGCAAGAATGTGTTTCAGATAGAACCAGATGTATCTTCCTCTGACTTACACATTTGTAACAGGGACATGGGGACACCTATCTCAAACCCACTGAGAGTGTTCCGGCACCCCCCAGATGAGTAACTTCTGTGTCAGCAGCAAATTTATAGTTTCCAGAGCTTTTGATATATTTATTTATGTCTATATAAAACTATACGATGAATCCAGGACTCACTGGATTCCTGAGCCACTATTTCAGTGCTATTTTATTTTATATTCAAATAAATCTGTTGCAGAAATTATTTTCGATATTTTTAAGGTAGTACTTCGGTCCTGCTGCGGGGAGTTATCCACGAGTCTTGCCGCGTGGGGATGTGTTTATCTGGGAGCACCTGAAAGCACATGGGTCACCACATGCTATTGTGAATGTGTTTTTCATCTGTGACCATACTCAGACTGTGTCAATACAAACTTTCAGGCACAGCATACTACCTTGAGATGGTTCCTTTTTATCTGCACAGTAGTTGCATTCAGGATTAAATATATGGATTCTTTTAATTTTGACTGTCTAGTTCTCCACCGGCGGTGGGTTTATTGTCGCGATTGTGGCGGGGGATGCTGCGGGAACACCGCCCGCGCCGGAAGGGAGCGCGCGAGGCACCGGGGACAAGGGGCGCGGCCGGGACCGCCCCGCACGGCTCGGAACCGAGGCCGCCCGGCACCGCCCCGCACCGACAGCCCAGGACCGCCCCGCACCGGCCGCCCGGGACTGCCCCGCCCGGCTCGGAACCGAGGCCGCCAGGCACCGCCCCGCACCGGCCGCCCGGGACCGCCCCGCCCGGCTCGGAACCGCCCCGCCCCGCCTGCCCGGGACCGCACCGCACGGCCCGGAACCGGGACTGCCGCGAC
>NW_020884893.1:2669614-2687548 GCF_003945725.1 Corapipo altera | reverse complement strand
CCGGAGGAGCCCGAGGGCGGCGGGCGGCGCTGGGGCGCGCAGCACGCCGGGGCCCGCGAGCTGGCCGAGCTCTACTCGCCAGGTGAGGCGGCGCGGCCGCGCGGGAGCGCGGGCGGGGCCCTCGGGCCGGGCGCTCGGGGTGGCTCCCTCGGGCCCGGCTCTCCCCGGGGCACCGCTCTCCCCGGGGCACCGCGGTCCGTTCCGGCGCGGCCCCGGCAGCCCTGAGGGCGGGGATGGGCCGGGCCCTGCGGGGCTGGTCCCCGGGGCTGCCGCCCCCGGCCCAGCCCGGGCAGCGCGGGGCTCCCGGCGGGGCTGGGACCGGGCCGGGTGTGCGGCCCCGAGCGTTTCGAACCAGAAACGGCCCAGAACGGGGCGGGGGGAGGTGTTCTCTTTAAAAGCTGGCAAACAAAAAGCGAGGCTTTCCTTCTAAAAGCGGGTCTGGTCGCTGCACAAGGTAACGACAGAAGCTTTGGCTGAAGAACGTTTATTCAGGGAGCTGCTCTGAGGTCTCCAGGCCTGGCCCCTCAGAAAGGGGTGGAGGGATGCTGGAATTCCTGTTCTAGTCTTCCTGGAGCCTGGTACGCATCAAACAGGCTTCAGTTTGTCGTTCGAGTGCTTCCTGGATGACTATTCGATCATGCTGTGGAAAAGCTGCAAACTCCTTATAATTAAGCGTAATTTGTGTTTAGCTCACAGTGTGAGCAGTGCCGGGTGTTCCTGCCCTTCCCAGTGAATCCATTTGCAGGTGAGGAATTAGGAAAGGGAAGACACGTTTTCAGCTCTTTGTGGTTTCCAGCAGGTCAGCTGAGCTCAGCTCACACAAGGCAATTCCTGCACAAGTAGGTTCTTGCTCACACAGAGCCAAGGGATGATAAGGAAACCAAGGCCTTTGTTGGTTTGTCCAGCAAGTTGTTGGGGGCAAGTCTTCAGCTGGTTTTGGTCGCCTCCCATTTGCCTTGAGAAGGTGATGTGTGACATCTGGACACACAGTTCTGGTCCAGCTGAGTCTGGTTCCTGTTTTACACAAAAGCAATCCCTGACTTTGGCTCATGAGGAAAAGGTTTTCCTCCCCAAACAACTCACTGCCCTTATTGTTGGCTGTAGAGGGAGATTCCTGGGCAGTCTGTGAAGCAGCACATGTGCAGTGATATTGTGTCAGAAAGCTGTGAGGGTTTGTTGGATACACAAATTTTTTCTGGCATTACATAAATAATTTGCATAAACAATGTCAGAATATGTATTATGGAGGAAGCACATGATGTCCAACTTCTGAATTCATTAGAGCAGGGATTACATTTGATTGTGCAGAGTGACTATGACTGGAATATTTCCCTGATTTCTTTAAGCACACTCTTTGTGGCTTTGTCACCTCATTCCTTCAGGCAGGACACACTTCTAGATTTGAGTGCCCTTTAAACACAAGTATTGGTGCTGACTCAGCTCCTTGAGTGATTTGCCTTCCCAGTGCAGAGCTGAGGCTGTGTTTTTGGACTCAGGTATCTCCACAGCCATGCTGGGATCCCAATGTTCAGAGTACAGAAGTGTTTGCACACACTGAGCTCAGGGGACTTGCCATCAAGAAGCCTCATTTCCCGCAGCCAGCTAATTGTACCCACTTAGCTCCTCTAATCAGGGTGTGGTTTTCTTATGCAGGAAGCGAGTGTTAATTAACTCTTACTTTCATTACTCCAGGGATCTCTTTATAGAATCGCCCACATTGTCACCTGATGCTACTGTCAGATATGGCTGTTCCTGTGTCTTAATTTAATTTCACGATTCTCTCCTCTGCTACTGCAGAGGCTGTTAGTTTGTATACTCGGGGTCTTTCTAGAGCAAAACTGGCCTGTAAAAGTCTTTGTTCACTCTTTCAAATATTGCTTTGTAGGCACATTGGAGGTAATTCTGATCCTCCTTTTATGTTCCTACTTCCCTGTTTGTTGTATGGTACACTTGAGAGGGAGGACTTGATTTAGCATTTAGGAGGAGAAATTTGATCAGGCAGTAGGTCAGGAGGGAGGAGGAGTAGGACAGAAGCTCTTGTCCTGAACACATGCTAGGCCTGAGCGTGCCTGGGAGAGCACATGCACCTCACTCAGTGTTCCTTGGGTGTGGCTTTGCCTCGGCAGGAGTGGGGAAGGGGCTGCTCTGGGGAGCCCTGGGCAGGAGGAGGCTGTGCTGGGTGACCCTGAGCGTGTCAAGAGCTGACTGCAGCCCGGGGCCCTTCTGGCCACGGTGGCAGCTCAGATCTCCTGCCTGGCCTTGGGCATTAAAGGTCTGTTCCTGATTCCTTAATCCACATGGGCCTCACCCTGAGCGTCCCCTGCTCTTGGCCTCGGAGCCTCGTGAGGATCCAGCAGTGATGAACAGGCAGCAGCTTTCTGCTGCTAATCTGATATTCAAAGTGTTACTGTACTCTGATCTGCCTGTTCCCTTTCTATATTCATTAATGATTTTTTTATGGAGGTACAAAGTAGTACAGTAAGGTGCAGGAGAGAGTTTGTGCCAGTTCTTTCTCTTTGCTTATTCTGTCCTTTGTCATCTCAGAGTGGCTGAGAGTTCCCTCCCTTTGCCTGGGAGCGGGAAGGCAAAAACAAGGCAGCAGTTCAGTGAGAAGCTTCAGAGGGTACACTTGCAATGCTAGACAAGTCATTCCAGGGCCACCAAAATACAGGATGGTGCTTTTTCCTGTTAGTGCAACAGCTTTATTTAAAATCTCAGAGCTTGTAAATATTACAGATCACGAGGAGATTTAAATACGTCTGGGGCCAGAAATTTGTTCCCAGATTCAGCCATTCCAGCAACACTGAATATTGGATGAAATGCAAATTGAGAAAAGGAGGAACATTATGCCAGCAATCTCAGGGAGAAGGAAACTAGGACAATGTGAGATGATGTCTGATTTGTCCCTGTTATTTGGGCAAGGGCAGAGGGAAGTGGTTAGTGGCGGCTCAGGGAAGAGGGATGTCATTTAACAAAATGAGTGCACCTCCCATGGATAAATAAGTTTCTCTTTCAGTTCCCTGTCAGACAAATGGAGCGAGTCATCTAGGCAGTAGAATGGTCTGTCTGTATTATTTCAGACTCCAAAATGTCCTCTCAGATAAAAGTAAAACGTGCTTTTTTCCTTTTTTTTTTTTTTCCCAACAGGAAAGAGACTACAAGAATGGATCTCTGTCATCTTATGCTTCTCTCTGATCTGTTTCAATTTTTACAATCTCCTCTTTTATTTGCGACTGGAACACACGCCCTCGGTTATCGTTGGGATATGTAAGTAGGAACTGTTCACTGTCCCAAACAAGGCAAGACTGTTGGAATATGGGAAGCAAGTGTGGTGATCCTTTAGGTTTGACTTGCTGTTGGAAAGAGTCAGGGACAATTATTATGTGTGCAAGTGCAGAGCCCCCGAAACTGAGACCATCTGCAAAGTTTGTTACTGCTTTGTCTTTCATGTCAGTGGCTTCTTGGTATCTTAAAGGGGAAGTTTTTGACATAGCTGTGTAAGTTTGGTGGGTTTGGGTAGTCACTGCAAGTGTAAGGACTATTGAGAAGGAAAAGAGCTGTGAAGGTGGTCAGAGATGGAAACAAAACACACTAATTGACAAAAACATTTACAAGAACTTTTCAGAAAGCAAAAGCTTGAGAAATATTATAAAAGATGGTTAAGGCTTCAAACTGGCTTGATTCTGGGGGACTGCAAAGTGACCATGGGAATTTTGGAGAATTGTGCTTTCATGTCAGGATGTGACATTTGGCCTTTGTCCTCAGTGATGACTTTTTTCCAGCAATACAAGACAAGTTGCTGCTTTCTTGTGGTAATAAATGTGACTCTTGGTCTGTTATTACTTCATTGGGTGGGAAGTGAAGGCAGGCAAGCCCAGCAGCTCAGTCTCACCTCTGTGCCTTGGTCTGTAGAGGTGTTTACATTGGCAGGATCTCGGTGGGGCAGAGCTGCAGTGGGAGCTGATGATTCCCCCTTTTCCATGGAGAAGACGAAGAACCAGGGAAGGCTCTAGTTTGCTGCTGTACAGCTTTAGTGATAGAATCAAGAATTGCATGGAATTAGCTACAGGAAAAAACTGACTCAGAATGAGCAGCGTGTGAAAAGGGACCCACAACATTTGTTACATCAGTCAAAGCCTAACCCTAGGTACGACTTGAATATTCCTTAACACACAGAGCAAAAAAGATCAGTGTTTACACGAGTTTTGTGGCACAGGATGGTGTGCAGAAGCAGTTGCACACAGATTTTGTTGAGAAGAGGCAGAGAGGGCAGCGGAGCAGGCGGTGCTCACAGAGGCTGACTCGGTCTGTGGGCACTGCCCGGGCACTGCTGGTCCCTGGGTGGGAGGGGATGTGGGAAAAGGCAAGAGGGTTCAGTTTAGAAATCTGAAGGGTCATCTGTGCAATGCATACCTTTCATAGCTCTCTGGAAAACTTCTGCTATGGGAAGAGGGAGGGAATAGTATCCAAGCATTTCACCAGTGTCCTCCCATACTTGCAAAGAATACTGAATACAGTAGTAACTCTTGTGTTGGGTGTGTATAAACATTTACATGCTTTTGCATGAATTGCCTGGTTAGCTGAAAGCAGAACACATGGTGTCATTCCTTAGGGCACTGTCTGAGGTAGTTCAGCTGTTCATTCCTGTGCTTTAGAATAAAAACACATTTTTCTATAAACTGTGTGAGGTGTATGTTTTAGAAGAGAATGGTGCCTGTTTATAATCAGTGCTGTATATTGCTAATGAATTAAACAAACAAACAACCCCCCCATCCAAAACACAGCAGCAGGTTCAAGCAGTGGTATGTGATAGAAGCTATGAATTTCTCCCAGAGCTGGGAAGTGGCAGTTCCTGATGTCTGTGTAAAGGGGGCTGGGGGGAGCAGTGTCCTCCCACTGTGAATCACACCAGCCCTCTTGGCCTCGTTCAGTCTTGCCTGCTGTCAGCTGATGAGGTGGAGGTGTTGGGAGGAATGGAGAAGAACATGGCCTGTGAACTGCTCCTTGGTGACAAGGGCAGATGCAGACAAGAGAATGACCAATAATGGTTAACCTGTAGTGCAATCTATTTGTTGCTGGCTTTCATCTCAAAGTTAATGCTGATAAAAGCTTGAGTTCTCTGATATCCTGGTTACCAGTTTAACTGATAAAACAGCCAATTCAGTGATAGTATTATTTAAGTAGTAGTGAATGATTAAAGTATCGGAATCTGGATTCAGTGTAAATAAAATGGTGTGGAACTAACTGATAGTGTGTACAAAAATGAGTGCAATAAAGTAATAAGCACTGCAGGCTATCTTGTTTTGTTGTCTTCAGTACATTATTTCTTCAGGTGAAGTGTGAATTATGTAATTCACAGATTTTATTCGTTTGGGGGTTTTATATTAGGTTTTATTACTTTTTGTGAAGCTCATCTCCATGAAAGTCCTGATTCCTAAATCCTGCGGGTGGTACGGCGGGTACGATTGGGAACACTGAGTCACAAGCAGCTGAGGTGTGTTCCAGTGAGGGCCCTCCTCAAGCTTAGTTTGGAATATTGACCTTTGAGATGAGGTCACAAAATAAACATTCTGCTCATAAAGATGTAGCTCTGGATCGAGTTCACACCAGACCTTTGGAAACCTGAAAGGGATCAGTGATCCACTGGGATGGATCTGCTCTGCTGCACAGACCTGTCCACTGAATGCATTGTTGCCCCCCCCTTGTGTGCTCTTATGCAAATACATATCTTCTGTTAAGAAATGGAGTAGTTTGAACATTCTGCATCCTTCCACTTTGCCTAAACCCTGTATCTGTAATTAATTCTTTTTTCGTACTTTTAAAGGAACACTTAATTGTGGCATGAGTAATACCATGAATACTGTAATCCAGAGATTCTTGGGACAAAAAAGGTCTGATCCTGCTCTGGCTGGCAGGAAGTAGGTCCTTCCCTATGTGCTGTAGGAGGCAGGTCTGTGCTGCTGTGCTGAGTCACCCATGGCATCACTGAGGAAAGACCTTCATGGCCTTGATTAGAATGGCTCCTGCACTGGGGGGTTTCCTGCTGACTAAGGATGATCTTGCTGGAAAGGAAGAGGCATGGGAGTCTCTTGTCTTTCAGGCTGGTTTAGCAGTGATGAGACAACTTCCTTCCCTTCCTCATTGTCAAAAAAAAAAAAAAAAAGAGTGGGCAGAGGATGGATTTCTTTTGTTGCTTCTGTTAAATCCAGTCATGCCCTGTTCTGAATATCCTCAGCTGCTGAGCAGCCATGGAAATGTTCCTCTTTCTGCAAGCTGCCAGTCATGCAGATTTGAATTTGGTATTTTGTTGGCACTCACACACATGCACCCAGTAAACTGTGGGCAGCCCTGGCTGGGGGTGGGGAGTGATGGAAGTTCAACACCCCCATCTTTTCCCACTGCAGCAGGACACCCTCCCAGCAGTGCCACAGAACCAGAGCAGCCTCAACCACTCTAGTAGATGTTTGGTAGTGCCAGGGACAAGGCTGGCAAAGGTGTTATTGTTTGATAAGCAGAAAAGCCTCACCAAAACACATAAAATCAGGTTTGAAAACCCTTATACCTTCAGGTGAGTTTGTGGTGTCCAGCCTATTTTTCAATACACTTGAGTTGAGTATGTAGTTCATGTATTGATAGCATCTAGATAAAACATTTGGCAAGTTAAAACATGGATCCTGGTTTTCATTTCCTCTCCCTCTTGCCTTTGTATAGGGTTTTAAACTCTCTTTTCCAAGCTGATTGACTTGTTTCAGACATTTGACTTTTATGTGCTGGTACATTTGCTCATAACAGAGACTGTGCATTGCAGTCTTAAAAAAAAGAAAGCTAACTTTGTGTTGTAACCTCTTTATATTTGTAAGAACTGCCTCACATAGGACAGATATCTTTAGGAACATCTTGTGCCATGACACAAGGTACAATTAATTGCTGCTGACTTGAGAGCTAGGCATCGCTTTTTTTTTTTTTTAACTGATTTGAGGTCCACGTTCCTGCAGATGTTGTGGGTTAGGCAGAGAGAGCACACGGGAGGAAATCACTTAGTGAGCTTTCAAAATAGAAACTGGATCTCATAAAGGCCCAGCAGCTCTTTGTTCCAAGCTCAAGCAGCTCTGCAGGGCTGCACTTCATCAGCTGCATTGCAGAGCCAAAGGATGAGTGTGTAACACACGAGAGCCCTGGCACAGGTTGGAGTAAAACCACTCCAGACACATCAGTGCTGAATGAAGGGCGTGCTGGGCATGTGGGGCAGGTGTCCCCATCCTCTGCCTCACAGCTGTAACAATGTTGCTTCATTTTGGAGTTACTTTGTGCACTACAGTGAGTTTCCACTTGAAATTTTGTTTTAAAAGTGGTATGAAATTACATTGGTATGAAATTACACTGGAAGCCTCAGGTAGCAACAGAAAATGATCATTTACTTCAGTGTTGGTCCAAATAAGCCGATTCCTTGTCACCTGCTGTCCTACCCACCTGAAGTACCCATCAGTTACTTGGTAGCTGTAGGTAACTTTGTGTTTCCACCCTAAACTGTATCATCTCTTGCATGGAAACTCCACAAGTGGTTAAATGGGCAAAACTTGGATTCTGTGTTGCACTGTGTGCAAATGAATGTGTGTTGTGTTACAATGTTTGTCTCCTGTGGATCCTTTGGGCACTACTGGGGTGTTCTCTTGGGAGCCCCGGTCCAGCCCCCGTAAGGAGGAGAAGGAGGAGGCTGTTGATCGTGAAAGTGGAATTATGTGGTACAGTTGCTGGTTTGCACTCGGGCAGGTGATGTTGGCACCGGTTATCTGTTCTTCATGTCACTTGGATTAAGGGATGGACTTCCTGGCGTGCTGGCAGCTGTCAGGCAGGGCCGAGGGAGAGCTGAGCCCTTCTCCCCTGTGAGGCTCCTGCCCTGGTGCCGGAGGGACACTGGTGGCACGGCCCCTTCTCTGTGCCCACTGTGTGCACAGGGGACGTGCTGTTGCTCTCTCTGGCAGCAGCAGGGACAAAGACAGCTCTGTGTGCCTGCCCAGTTGTCAGAGGCTCTCTCCAAGTTACAGGGGACTTCGGCTGAGGATTTAAGAGCTGTAGGTCTCAGTGGTCCTGATCCACTCAGAAAACTGCCTCTTACACCTCAAACGCATGCACATGAGTTGGGTGTTGCCCTGCTGGAGTGCCTGGGCACAGGGCAGACCCTGAACAGAGCAGTGTGATGGTGGGTTACATCCAATGCCAGCCCAGTGTTCAGGTGCTGGGGCTCTGGGTACCAACCTGCAGGCACAGAACTATCCAGTGCTCCCAGGGACTGAGCTCACCTTGCTTCATTCCGGGAGTGTTTTAAAGGGATGAAACTGGAGGATTAGTTGATTAATCATACTAATGAAAGTGTTGGATTTTTTTTTTAGTGGGAGAAAATTTGCTCTTGATTTTCATTTTGTATCCATTGTTCTCTGTACCTTTAATCACCACCTTCTGGGATGACAGAAATGCTTTTTCTAGTAATGCATTTACAGGGAAAAGAAGTTCTCACAGTGGTACTTTTTCTTTAAGAACCTGAGGCCTTGGTAAAGTTGTCAGGACTTAGTCATTTAAATGTGCTTTACAAGCCCTCTGTCAGCTGTAGAAATAGCAGAAACAGCTTGCTTCATGCAAACACACTAAGGTTAAAGACATGAGAATAAAATTTGGCTGTTCTTATCATTAAGTTTATCAGGCAGTGATTCTTAGCCAAGCTGTGCTTTGGTAGAGTATTTGCTTTAGGAGTCACTGCTGTTCAGCTCCAGGGGAGTCTGTGCCCTAATTCCTTGGGGATCTCCTTTCCCTGGTAGTGTCCAAGCTGGCTCAGCCCCAAGGCCAGGTCAGGTCTGCTGCAGTCAGGGCTGAGCTGTGAGGTGTGGGGTGTGCTGCTCTCAGGGGGCATTGCTGGGACACAAGGATTACACAGCTCCCAGAGCAGGGATTCAGCACAAGGAGAAGCTCAGGCTCCGTGAGAAACGTGCCAGTCCTGCCAAGGGAGCTCCTGTGACATAGCACACACTTTTCCTGCCTCTGGAGAGGACTTGTTTGAAACTGCAGCTATAATGGGATAGAACTACTCTATATAATAATAATAATACATGTGCTATCCGAGCCCTTCTTGTATTTCACAGTTCAGCTGCATTTTCTGGTTACTGCACTGTGAGGTCCATTCTCACTGAATTCTTCTCACCTTTATTAGCCAAAATGATGAACTCTTCTTTTCTGCTTTCAAGCTGCTACACTTTATACTTGTTGGAACATCCAGATTTTATTTTCTTAGCCTTGTAATTTGCCATAGTATCAAGCCTCTGCCTTCTCTGTACTGAAAGCCACTACGTGGGGAAGGCAGATGACTAAGGCATTTTATTTTTATAAGCATGTAAGTGTTCACAGAGTTCAGAGCATTCTGAGTTGGAAGGGACCCACAAGGATCATCAAGTCCAACTCTTTAGTGAATGACCCATACAGGGATCAAACCCACAGCCTTAGCTTTGTTAGCACCATGCTGAACCAACTGAGCTAATGACAAACAACTGTCACTTTAGCATATTGATTTTTAGAAAACAAGATTTTTTTTCTGTGTAGAGTTAGCCACTCCCCTGACCCTTTAGTGCTGTAACATTCAACTCATTCATACAATCACTGATTAAAAATGACTATACTTCTCAGTGATGTTACACAACAGCATCAAGTTATTTAATAACACCTTATGCTGGTTTTTTTTCCTCTCCAGAGACTCTAACTGAATTTTTACAGTAAATATAAAACTTTATATGCTCTGCTGTAAGAACTCTGGGTTACAATTTGGTAATTATACCTGTGCAAAGCCAGCCTTACTCTCAGCTCGTAAAATTTCAGCTAAGTACATCTTTTTGTTGTAAACACGTAAAATAGCTTTGTCTCCTGAAGCCCTCATAGTGCAGTGCCTGCTCCCTGGGGCTCCTCCCGCTGGCCCAGGACCAGCCAGCCCACAGGAAGCGGTTTGTGCTCCCTGCAAGAGCAGCCCTTGGGTGAGGCTGCGAGTTGTTGTGTCTGAGTTTGACTCTCAAACAAGGAAGAGGTGGAGCGGGGCCTTTTCTGTGGCCCAAACCCCTGCAGGTTCCCTGGTTTCTGAGCAGGACAGAAGCAAGACAAAGCTGTCTTGTGTTAATGGTGTGTTTGGGGCAGTTGCTCTTCCAGTCCTGCGGCCAAGTGGTGACTGTGCTGAGTGCCAGGTCCTGCTCCAGCATGGCCCTGACCCAGAGGAGGGTCCCACTTCATCATGGCCCTGACCCAGAGGAGGCTCCTGTTCCATCGTGGTCTCTGAGCCTGGGGACAGGACATACCCCAAGTGTTATGATGCTGGTCATGTATAACCTCAGTACAGTTTTAGCTCTTCTATTATTACTCATCCTGCACAAGTGCAGAAGAGTGAGCAAGCCCTTCTGCAGCACAGCTAGAATGAGATTGCTAGTAGTTGGGTTTTTTCCAATTGCTGAAGTATAATGCATTGCTCCAGGCACCCTCCATTCTTCCCTCTTAGCTTTCTACCAGCTGACATCAAAGCAATATGTGAAACATCTATTGAACCAGTCAGTATTTTGCTTCAATTTCTGTTGCTGCTCCTGCAGGCGTTTCAGACTCTAATGGTGCAGCTGCTGGAGGCCATGAGGGCTAATGGGGACATTAGCTCAGCGAGAACGGTATTTTAGTTGTTGCAAAGAGAAGTGTTGTTTGGATATCTTCCCCTGAACCCAGGCTGCTTGCCCTTTCAGCTGCTGGGAGCAGATCTAAAAGCTATTGTGTCCCACCCGGTCTCACTGGAGCTTGCGTGTGTGGTCTGAAACAAAAGCAAATGTACACAATTTACTGCTTATAAAATAAGCTGTCTCCAGTACAATGAGGAGATACATAAAGAATGAAGTGTTTCCTGGTGTATTTAAGAGTTTGGGCCAACTGGATAATGGATTCAGCAGTGAGGGTTGATTTATGGTATGAAAAGAAAGCTTTCCGGGTAGCGGGTGCCACACTAATTGTGCATTTATTTCTTCTCCCTGTTGGAAAACAAAAGGTGAGGACTGCAGAGGTGAGGGATCAGCTAAGCAAAAGGTACCCACATGGAGTGGTCCATCTGTTCTGTACAAGATGGGCTAAACACAAAATCCTGCTATAGATTTAATGAAGATTGTTACTGTCCAAGTGGTCTGTTGTTAACTTCTTTTTCTTATTTGCCTGACTTTATGTTTATTCAGACTGGTTAGATCTCATATGGGTGCAAATATGTAAGTGAAAGGTAGATAAACAACTTGTAAAACAAGTATAAAATGTGACTAAGTCAGTAACAATGCTGTGTTTCTCTAACTGTCTCTCTCCTCATTGAAGTTGCAGGAGTTGTTACCGCTGACTTCTTATCAGGATTATTTCACTGGGGAGCAGATACCTGGGGATCTGTGGAGCTACCCATAGTTGGAAAGGTTTGAGATTGTTATTCTTAAGCTTGAAAAAGTTATGAAATACTTTCCTGAAGCGCTTCCAGTGTTCCCAGCTGAATTGGGCAGTTATAGGCTCTGTCTTCAGTCCTGCCAGTGTAACCAGCTCCACACCCCAGAGCCCTCCATGGAGCAGCACTGGGCAGTGCTGGGGCAGGGCTGTGTTTGCACCTGGCCTGGGTGACACGTGCAAGGTGACATTGCTCCATTTTATCACCTTGTTTGAGGTTTGCACACAGTTTTGCAATACCAGTGTTTGCAGACCTTCCCGAGGTTCTGTGGGAACCACAAGTGGAGGAACCTGGCTTGGGCACTGTAGATCCTCAAAAAACAATGTCCATAGATGTGGAGAGTTGTCCCTGCAGCTGAACTCCTAAAAACTCGTGAAACATGAGGGTGCTCCAGTAAGAATCCTTGCAGCATTCTGTTCTACTGCCCCTGTTGTAGATGTAGTAATATTAGAATGGTGATGACTGAAGATTTAATTAGAGATATATTATACACCTGCAGCTACAAATGCCACTTGCTTAGTGGAAGGTGCACTGGCTTCCATTGTAAGCAGTCATCTGTTTTCTTAATTAAATTTCTAAGTAGTTACCATTAATTACTTCTCACAGTGCAATATTAGAAGGATCATTTTTTAAAAAAAAAAAGGCATGTGGGCTATTCCTTGTAATTATTCAGAAATACATAAACTACCACAGCAGAATTCAGACTGTTAGTTTTGGTTTATTTTTGTTCACCTTCAATAGACTTAGTAGTCTTTGAATCCTGGTATCTCTGGACCATAGTTTACATTAAAAAAAAAGCTGGAGACTTTGCACTAAATGACCCTGAGTTCAAGCTGCTCAGGACACCTTTGCACAGGCTGTATGTGATGAATGTGGTAAAGGCAAATCAGTAAATGGTTTGACTGTCACACACAGTAAAGCAATTGCTCTGTCTCCTCTAGGACTGTGTGTTCTGATGTGATTTCTGTTCTTAGAGGTGACTTCTGTAGTCTGTTTGACTTCCATTGCCTTATCCAGTCACTTAACTTGCATTTATTCTGTTAGAGCTGGCATCTGTACCCCACACAAAAATGTTAGGTTGAATTTTAATATTTTAGTGGATTTTTCCTTGGTTGATGCTGCTTATTAAGGAAATTATATTTGTGATTTTCACGGGCTTATTTTGTCTGTGAAAGTAGGATGCTGATGCTTTGTTTTTGAGATCCAGAGACTACAGGTTCTAATTGAAAATTAAGAAGAATAAAACTGAAAACTATGAAAACCTGGATTTGGGAGCTGAATTGCTTCTCAAATGTAAATCAAATAATCTGAAGCGTTGTCATCACAAAAGTTTGATGCTGCTCACATGCTTTGTACTCTGGAATTCTCTTAATCTCAGTCATCACAGTAGAACGTATGAGAGGGGGTTTGGGGTTTGTTGGGGGGTTTCTTTGGTAATATTTTCTTTCCAAGACCAGTGTTGAGCCGTGGTGTCATTGCTTTTTCCAGGCTTTCATCCGACCCTTTAGGGAACATCACATTGACCCCACAGCAATTACCAGACATGATTTCATAGAGACCAATGGGGACAACTGCTTCATGACACTGGTCCCACTGGCCAACATGGCATACAAATTTGTTTCTTTTTCCCCAGGTAAGCTGTTACTTCTGACTTCTATGGATTTAGCATTGTTGCTATTTAGATGAATATTTGTCTGTGTGAAGGTAGGAGAAATCCATGACTGTGACATGACAAGGAAGAGCTGTTGGAAGCATGGAGCTCCTGGCAGGAGGGAGGGAAGCTTTTTTTCCTGCAGGTAGGGTGGCAGAAGGTGGCACAGAGAGGTTCTCTAGCTCAACAGAGGATAACTGGGGCTGAAGAGTTGTGCAAGTAAGCATTAGAAGTTATGCTAAATATTCTTTTTATAAGAAGGATCAAGCTGTGAGCATATAGGGAAACCTTTGTTCTAAAGTATGTAACATATAACAACAGTGCTTCATCTCTGTGCAGAAGCACTTTATGTGCAAACTAGAAGTCAAGAACTAAAGGATTAAATTCATTTTATAGATGGTCAACTCAGTTTGACTTCCTCTTTCTGGTGCATTCACAGATGTTGGCACTTCCCAGCCTGTCTTGTGACATTTGGGAATTGCTTATGGCTCACTGGCTCTTGTGACACTTCTGCCAAAGCAGCTTCGTTGAGGCCTTTGTTAGCTCCTGTGGCACCAGCCATTGTCCTAGTAGAAATTTGCCTTTTCATAACTGGTGTTTAAAGATGCACATCTTGTTTTGCAGAGGCATTATACGAGACATGTCCCTGGGAGTGTTACGTCTTCGCGCTCATCATCTTCATCACCATGACAAACCAGATCCACAAGTGGTCCCACACGTACTTTGGGCTCCCACGCTGGGTCATATTCCTGCAGGACTGGCACATTATCCTGCCCAGGAAGCACCACAGGATCCATCATGTGTCTCCACACGAGACCTACTTCTGCATCACCACTGGTACTGCCCTTGGGGTCGTGCTGCAGCCTCCCTTGAGTGCAGTTCACCTGCAGTAACTTAGTGCAGTAACTTAGGGGCAGCCTATTGAACTGGAAAAGGGCATGAAGTTAACTGATCTTACTGCACAGGCTCTTAGTAAAACTGGAGTTGGTTTTGTTGCATAAAAAATGGGGGAGGGGGAAGTTTTGTGATCAGCTAAAGGTAACTTGCAGCCTGAGGGAATAGTCAGTGGTGCTGAGATCCAATGGAGTGGAGTCTTGGTAAGCTCATGCCTGTAATGGGTTTTGTTCACTAAAGTCTTAAAGCTGCTGTTCCTTCAAGAGAGCATTTAATCTGCAACTGGTCTGGAATGCTCATTTCTAAAGCCAGGCTTCTGGATTTTCAGCATCCACTCATTCTGACTCAGGGTAGAGGAGTGGACAGGCTTTGCTGCCTTTCACTTCCTTTTATATCCGTGTTCAATATTATGCCCACTGGACAGGTAGGAATGCCCAGTGACCAGTGTTGCACAATGCTAAATAAGTTATCAGGTTAATCAGACAGCAGAAAATAAACCACTCTAGTTCTTCATTCTGTCATTGGCTTTGTCAAACAGTTCATGTGGGTTTTGAAACCTCTGCCAAAAAACAAATCTAGTTCTCGTTAGCAGAATGTCGTGTAGAAACATGATACAATTAAGAAGCCTGACTTGACAGATGATGACAAAAATCTTGCCACTCAAAGAGCTATTTTTTAGTCCTACTATGTCCTGAAAGTTAAACCTGACTGTTATTAGCAGTCTTGAACTAGTTGAACTTTAGATGCTATGACAAACTAATCCTCTTTTTCCTTTGCAATCCCTTAGGTTGGCTGAACTATCCATTAGAGAAGATAAGATTCTGGAGGTGTTTGGAGAACATCATCCAAGGACTTACTGGGGAGAAGCCAAGAGCAGATGACATGAAATGGGCTCAGAAAATCAAATAACTTTTGCCAGCCTTCTGCAATCCTTAACTTGTTGCCAATGTTGTTTTTAAAAGAAAAAAAAAAATAAAGCCATCAGCCAAATTCAAGACCTGCAAAGAAATAACAGACTCTAAAGCACAAACTAAAAAGTGCTAACACAGACTGCAATGAAAAGAACTAATTCTTAAAACAATACTTGAAATGAAGATGATTACTCTCACTGAGCACCTTTTTGTTTAGCCATGTCTGCTTACACATTAGAACGTGCTGTGTCCGTGAGCTGTCGGGCAGCCCGAGGGCAGGACAGTCACTCCAGTGGTACGTGGTGGTGTAGGAAACATGTGTTGTATCAACATTATTTAACACTTCCAAAATAGCTTGTTGCCTAAGTCCTATAGGGAGAGTGGTGACAAGGGTTTGTCACTCCGTGTTCGAGTCCAAGTGCTCTGCATGAGAGCAGTGTCAGGGCAGGGGGAGCCCAGAAAATCATGACTGTTCAATGCACTTTGTGACTGATCAACGTGCAGCTCTGTCTTCACTATCATGTTAAATCCAATTGATGTCATGTGGAACAGACTTTGAGAATCCTGCTCCTCCAGTGGGCCACGAATCCTCAAGTGTCTTCAGCTTCCCTTAAAATAAAATTGTTCTACTCTCCACGTGGAATTGAGCAAACCATTTCTACATAAGCCTTCAATTTAAGGAGCCTCTGAGGAGGGAGGGCACCCCGTACAACACCTGCTCGTGTGGAGTGCTCACTGATGAGTCTGCTATTAAGTGTTTCCTACCCTGACAATAAATGTTTAAACTAGTTCTAGCATTGGGCACACTGCAAATAGCTGTATTCAAGAGCTCAAGGTATCAAACTTGTAATGTTAGAAGGGAAATGTCAATGACTGGTGTTTTGTTCTTTTTTTTTTTAAGGTGCTTGCTTGTTTCTGTAAATAATATAAAGCCTTAATCTCTTCTGGTGTAATGGAATAATATTTTAATGTGATGTTTGAATGTATATAATATATTTATAACAAAGCAGTTGGATAATACTAATCATGTTTAAGTCTTGTTGCTGTTCTTCATTGCTACATTGTCAGCACTTAGTGCAGAATCTCAGTCATTGACTGCAAAACACTTCGTGCAGTTCCAGCCCCCTGAGACACCTGTCAGCCTGTTATGTCCTGTTTAGGTTGGAGTGAACATTTGTCAGTGTTGTAGGAGCCTGTGTTATACCACACTTCTACACCTTTCAAGAAGTGCAAGTAATTAAGTAATTCTGCTTTGGATGCGAAGGAGTAACTCCAACTGAGTGCTTAGAAACAACATCTCTTGCTGTGCACACAAAGCACTGCAGTGGATGGTATTTATACCATCTTGACAAAAGTTTATATTCATACCTGCTTCTATCTTGAGACTCCCATAATCCCTATTCTAACAGATCTGTGATCCTTAGTTGTCTGTCCCTCCTGCCCTCATCCTTTCTTCCCCTTTCCCTCACCCTCGACCCCAGTTTGAGTTAACTAAACCAGTGTGAAAGCCCAGGACAGAACTGGGTGGATGCTCAGGGCTCCTGTGTGAAACATACTGAAGCACTGGGTCCTCTGAGAGCTCATTTCACTGCAGATAGAAATGCCAAGTGAGCAGCAGTAGTGCAGTGGATGTAACAAATGGATTTGGGACACACAAATTACTAGAATTTGTCTGTCCAAAGTGCCATTAAAGGCAGTTGCAGCTGCCCAAACCTCTCTTGGCCTCTTGAGCCTTATTGGAAACAAATCTGAGCTACTCATGCTGGTGGCTGCTGGGACTATTTATCTGTTAATCTTGCTTAATTATGAAAAACTGGGACAGCAGTTAATCTCTGGATGCAGTTTTCCATGGGATGCTGTGCTGGGCTCCAGAGGCTGAGCTGGCTCCGTGACTCCTCACTCCTGACACAGCTCCCAGGTCCCCTGTTTCACCCATTTAAAGATGTGGATCCTTCCACAAAACCAATGTGGCAATTCTGGAGCAAAAGGCTACGTGGATCCTTCTTAACAGCTGCAAATCTGGCTTAAGATAAATTTGTCTTAAGTTGATTAGGAACAGATTAGAGCTGAAGCAGAATAAGGCACTCCAGTTAAACTCCACAGAGAGCATTTCAGTTTAAATGCTTTTAAAAGCTCTTTCATTTCAGTCTCACCTCCACAGAAAGCTGTGCTCAGGCTCCTGCTCTCTGCCCAGACTGCAGCTGCCCCTGGTGAGCGGGTGCTTGTGGTCACACAGGGCCTTGGAGGAGCAGGAGGGATTCCTTATGTGGATCTTGGGAGCTGGTGGGATTCCCTATGTGCATCCATGGCACTGCAGAGGCCCTATAGACAGAGCTGTTTGGGGGCACAGCTCCAAGGGGAAGTGTTGCACTGCAGTTAACTGAGGAAAATTACTGCAAAGAGCCTTAAAATCCCACTCAGGGATTTCTTAAGCCAGGACGGACTGAAGGTTTGTGTTTGCTTTGAGGTTCTTATGGATACAGGTCAGACTGCTCAGCTTTCTGAGGGCTCTCAGCTTCTTCCATTTTGTTCCATTTTGCTGCTGGGTTAATTATCCGTGTTCTCCCACCCACCTGTCTGCAGCCCTGACCTGTCTGCTGCCTCTGTGACATCCTGGGGACCAACACAGAGCCTGCTCGGAGCTGGCATTGCCTGGGAACAAGCAGGAGGCAGTGCTGGCACACACAGGGAAAGAGGGGACCCTGAGCAGCCTACAGACCAGAAGTGCAGGGACAGAAGTGTTCTTTCTGGCATGGTTTTGTTCTGCAGCGTATTAAAAAAGAAAAAAACCCCAAACCTCTTGAAGCAAGAGGGGGCTCTGGCTGCTCGGTGCCAAACCTGGTTATCCAGGTCCTCTAGTCCCCGTGCCCTGGTCAGCTCAGCTGGGCTGCCCTGTCCCCATCCAGCTCAGCTGGGCTGCCCTGTCCCCATCCAGCTCTGGGCTCTCCTGTCCCCATCCAGCTCTGGGCTGCCCTGTCCCCATCCAGCTCTGGGCT
>NW_020884893.1:2668811-2669604 GCF_003945725.1 Corapipo altera | reverse complement strand
GTCCCCATCCAGCTCTGGGCTGCCCTGTCCCCATCCAGCTCTGGGCTCCCCTGTCCCCATCCAGCTCTGGGCTCTCATGCCATCTAGCTGCCCTCCTGCTGCCCTCCTGCTGCCCTCAGCCAGCGCCGCGCTCAGCCGTGGGTAAAATGAAATGTTATTCGATGAAATGCAACCCAGGCAGCGAGGCCAACGCTGCCGTTCTAAAGCAGCTTCACGGAACAATGGACGGGAGCAGCTCCTCGGCCCTCGCTGCTGCTCCAGGCTGAGTCTGGGAAGGTTCGCTGCAGGAAACGGCTTAAACTGCGATGGGTCCCCCAACACATTTTGCTTCGTAATTGTTTCTGCAAATTTTCACACGAAGTCTTGGGGCACAGTTTTTGGAAGACGTGTTGCAACGCAAAGCAGAATTCATCTCCTTTCTACTTTTTAAATTTTTTTTCATGTTATGTAAGAAGTGGATGGGCTGGGGGAAGCTGTGCTGGAGTGTTACGAGTGTTGAGTGCCCGGCACCGCGCCGGTGTTTGCGCACCCCGGGGTGGGTGTTCCGGGGCGGGGCAGGGGGGCGATAACCCCCGAGGCGCCCGCCCGCGCCATACAGCTCCGAAGCGCTGTGCGTGCACCACGGAACTAACTGCCCGCGCAGACGCCGCGCCGCGGGCTCCCCTTAGCGCGCCCGCCCGCGCCGTGCCTACCGACGCCGCAGTTCCCGCGTTACGGTGACGTCACGCGGGGGCGGGGCCGGCGGCGGCGGCGCAAGATGGCGGCGACCACGGGCGCGGGTGAGCGGGGCCGG
>NW_020884893.1:2528635-2668411 GCF_003945725.1 Corapipo altera | reverse complement strand
CGCCCGGAGGGGCGGCGGCCGCGGGGAGGGGGCCGTAGCGCGGCCCCGAGCGGGGCCCGGCGGGGCGGGGGTGGAGCCGGAGCCGGTGCCGCTCCGTGCGCGGGTCCCGCGGGCCCGGCCGGGCCATCCCGGGGCCGAGCGGGGAGAGCGGCCCCGGACCGGACCGGGAGGGCGAGCGTGGCCGGCTGGGCCCTGCGGGACGTGTGTCCTGGCCCCCGACTGGGAGCGGACACTCCGCGCAGGGCCTGTGCCCGCGGGGCGGGCCGGGACAGGGACGGGGACAGGGACAGGGACAGCCCCGCGGGGCCGGGACAGCCGCCTGCACCCTTCGGGGCCGGGCCGGGTGTCCCGGGGCCGCCGTTCGGGCGCTTTTCCTGCCGCGCTCCCCCCTGGCGGGTTCGTGTGTCCGGGGCTGGCCCCGATCCCTCCTCTCGGCACTCACTGGGCCCTGGCTGGAGTTACCGGAGGGAAATCGGCTGCTTTAAAAGCCTTTTTCGCTCCTGGTGTCTCCCTCTTCCATCAAAACCGTGTCAGGACGTGTGTGCTCCAAGCAGTCGGTGTATTTTTATACCCTTTGAAATTGCTTCACGCCTGCTCTGAGTAGTTACACCCTCTCTTTGCATTTATCACTGTACCTTAAACAGCAATGCTGGAACAAGGTTTGGAATGTTTTTTGTTCTCTGCTGCCATCCTCTAATGAACTTCAACATATAGAGTCAATTAGAGTCACTTCTGTCCAGCCACTTTCATTGTCCTATTCAGTCCATGTAGGGTCTCACAGGTGCCCCTGTAGTGCTTTGTTTTCAAATTGCTCCCTCCGGGGTTTGACTACAAGCTCACCAGAAGGTGACTGTTGGAGATGTAACAGAAATCTTTTGGAATTCTTTTTTTACAGATAGCTCTCTGTCCGTGACCACTTTCAGATTTTAAGGATAACCATCACAGTGCACATAATTCATAGTAATCAAGTTAATAAAAACTCTTTTAAAGTGCAGTAGGTGCTGTCCTGAGAATTATGTGTTACAGGTCTGTGTTTGGACACTTGTGACTGTGAGGAGTTGATTAAAGACACAAAAACTGTAGTGGATCCTCCTTCCCCTGTTCTGTCATGTTCTCCTGGCTGCCATGTGTTCTCAGGGATCCTTTCAAGCTGCTGAATCTGCATTTTGTACTTGACTGGAAGAACAAGGCAAATATTTCTGGTGTTAAGCCTGTGCAGCTCCTGAGGTAATTGTTGGGTGGTCATGGAGGGGCCTGGGCTGTGGCCACAGTCCCAGCACAGCACCGAGACAGGCTCTTGTTACCCATCATGTCCTGGCCACACTGTGTCTCTTGGGCTGTTCCTGTTATTCCAGGATTTCTGACAGCTGTTGTGTCCCCAGTGCTGGGAGCAGGCAGTGGGAGCAGGGCCCTCGGTGTCCTGTGCCTGCAGTGTGGGCACAGCCCTCCAGCTGATCGTGAGGAGTGTGACTTACAAACATATGCTGCAGGAACACTGGATTTGTGCAAAAAAACCCAAAAATTCAGTCTGGAAGACCCTTGGGATACAGAGCAGCAGCTGCCATGGGTGGGAGCCTGAGAGCTTGGGCTGTAACTCATGGGCTGCCCTCCCAGCAGTGCTCCTTGTTCTGTTGTGTTGGGAAAGGATGGAGATTTCCCTCTCCTGACAGCAAGGACATCCCAGTGTCCAGGTGCTGGCAGTGGCACTGCAATGCAGGTTGTTTCTTCATTCCCAACACTGCACTGAAGGCAGAGAGGCCTGGAGGTGACACCTCCTCACTCTCCATCACTGCGAGATTTGAGGCAAGTACCTTAGAACTGCCTTCACCCATCTGGAAAACAGAGTTTGCTAATACTTGTTTCATGGAAATCCTAATGTATTCCTGTTTGCTTGTAAAGCACAGGAATATATGTGATATCCTGAGTTTGTGTTCAGCAAAGGAGCTTAAACAGATATTGAAGATGAAAAATACTCACTCTGTCTTCAAAAGCAGCTCCTGGCCCAGAGGAAGAAGTGGTTGCAAATGTCCCTGTGATTTAAAAAACTCCTGGCAATTAGATAAGTAGATAGATTACATATTTGTATCTAATAAACAGGTAGATGTAATTAATAAGGGCAAAACCCCAGCCCTATGTAGCTTCCTCCATGTTGCTGTCCTGCAGATTCAGGTTTTATAATGGGTCAAAAATCCAGCTGTCTTGGCCTGTGAGATCCTGTTTCCCTAACTTTCACCCTGGGAAGAGTTTAATGACCTCATTTAACTTATTTTTCTCTCATAGTTCAGTTTAGTGGGTATGTTGCAGGGCTTTGAGACACCATGTTTACCAACAACCTGGAAGAACTCAGTAGTAAAATGGTTTGCCCAGATTTAGTGTGTTCAAAGAATGTGAGGAACTGTGGAAAAACAATTAATTCAGTGTATGGGCATGATAGTGCTGATATATGTGGCTTAATGCTCCTAAGAGAAGAACATGGATCAGGTTTGGTACAGTGTATTAAAAATATATATTTGTAACTGTTGAGGGCCCTGTAACATCACTGTAAACTCTTAAGTTATGCTTGTGGAAAGCCAATGAGACCTTACAATAAGAATAAACTGTGTATTGAAGGATACAGGTGTAGCTGCCCCTGGAAGTGCCCCACGATGGCTCCTTGGAGTGCACAGCAGACAACAGCCTTTCTTATCTCAAAGGAAATATTGCAGCCACCAGGTGCCCTCTGAGCCTGTAAGTAAAATACTCAAGGGTAGGGGAAAAGTAATTGAAGAGAAAATGGAAGATAAATTATGCCTTCTTAAATAAGATGGACTGTCATAGCAGCTGCTAGAGGTGTTGATTGCAGAGCTCTGTGTACTGTAATAGAAGGATGCAGTAGACTGAATAAAAAGGTAAATAGTTCACAACTCCTACAAGACAATACTCAGTTGCATATTTTCATATCCAGTGGTACAAATTACATAATATATTTGAAGAACCCTATTCTGGCTGAGAACTTAAAAGTATTCATTAGTGTATTAAACATGTGAGCAGGTGGGGATCATGGAAGGTGCAATACTGACAGATTTGGTGAGGGGTGTGAAGGGTGGGACTCTCAGGGTGGGATTTTCAGGTAGTAAGGGTGTGTTTTAACTATTCCAAGTTCCTGTGCTTCCCCCTCCTGGTGGTTTGTGCCCTGTCCTCCCGGGTGTGGGCAGGGCCTGGGGGGCACATCCTGCCTGTGCTGGTACAGCCTGGCCCAGCAGTGCCAGCCCTGCTCTTCAGGGCTTGTCTGCAAACCTGTGCTCTTTGGGTGGTGTGAATGTGGGAAAACCCAGCCATCCTCTGTGGCAGGAGGGCCAGCAGGAGAGCAGCTCTCCCTCAGTCCCAACCATTTCTTCTCACAGTGCCAAAGGAAATGGTGGGTTTTCCCTGGGGAGATGAAGTGTAAAGATTTGGTCCAGGATACCAGTCCAGGGTGACTTACTTTCTAGGGTCACTTGTAGCTGCACTGGAAGTGTTTGCTTTTCAGCTGTGAGACAAGCACAGAAATCATCTGATTTTAACTCTACTGCTGGAAAGTTGTGCTTGGCCTCAGACCTGAGTGGTGCTGCCAGTCTGCCTCAGACTAAGCGATCTCTTTTCAAGTGACCTGCCTGAAGTATTGAAAGGTAGAACCAGCACTCAAGCTTACACAGAAAAAAAACACTCAGATTGTTTCAAGGAAGTTATTTTGGGTCTGCAGAATACCTCAGTACCTGCCTGCATCGTCAGAGTGGAAATTGTGACTGTAAAGATGATGCAAGAAATGTAAAGTTCCTGTGACCCGAAAGCTTTTGTGACAATTGCTGAAAGCCTTTTATTCAGTTTTAAATATTCCATCACTTCAGAAACCTTATATACCATTGTGACAGGGAATGTTTACATATTTTTTACGGTTCCAGTGCTGCAAAGGTAAGCTTATCCAACAGGCAGCAGTTGCAATCTTTGCAAAGAGATGAGACATATATTGGAAAGGATGTAATTAAAGCTGAATATTAAATACACAGACACAAGCAACAGAAGGCCCTTTAATGTATTAAGCAACAGAGGTGTTTAAAGCTGTTGGATTGCAGCTCCCTTGAGTTACTCTAAAGTAGGAACTAGTACAGAAAGCAGAGTTTAAGTTGTCCATAAAGGCCAGTTTGATAAGTTGCTTGTTATCAGTGAAGATATTGAGAAACCTTCAGCAAAAGACAGTTCCTCTCTTTGGAGCCTCATGAGAGGGAAGTGCATTTTCTGGGTACTTTGCTGAGGTGTGCTGTGCCCTGTGCCTGTGCTTTAGTCCTGAAGAGAAGTGCTTGTAACTGAATTTCACTATAGAAAGGAGAGAGAAACATGTTCTTGAAGTTTTTGGAAGGTGTATGTTTTGTTCTACTGACACTGATCAAAAATGCTTGAGAAGATCTGCTCCCAAGGCACCCTGCCCACCTGCTTTCACCTTGCTGTTCTCAGCTTCTGAGGCTTCTGGGTTTGGAATTGCTTCCACTGTGTAACTGAGGAAAATGGAAAGATGAAAAAGTGTAGTCTGTGAGAAAGTGTCATTTTTAATTTGGTACAAATGTACTGTGAACTTCATGGGAATGTAAATTTGAGAAAAATCTCAGACTGGTAGGATCACTCTTAAAACTGTTGTAAGAGTATCTGTGTCTTTAGTAGTGCTGTGATAAAAGATAAACCTGAGAGTGCTTTAAGCTCTTTAAAAGTCCAAGCTGACGTTTTAAGTGTCTTCCAGGAATAATTCTGTTCTTCCCTTAGTGAGACTCTGACCAGACTTTGGTCACACTCCTTTTGTCCCCATATCAGTGTACTGGCTATGTCTTGCAACTCATTGCTTTAGCAGACAGCTGGGTTGTGAGCTGCCAGGGGGGTTTCTGACCAGGAAAACAGAAGGTCTTGATTCTCTTGAAGGCTGAGGAGGAAGTCACATCACCCAAAACCAAGCAGCTTCTTAACTGCAACACTGAGATCTGCAAGGTGTAAGGTACATTTCCTGACTTTCTGGAAAGCTCAGTTTGTGGTTTAGTTCTGCTCTTTAGTTGCCATAAAGTGATTTCATTTATTTTGTGTAACTGCTGAACTGTTGTGTAGGGTTGAGGCTTCACCAAAGGACATTACTGAAAGGTGTTAACTTTTAGAAGGACTGTACAAGTCTGTCATTGGAGATCTCCCTGGTCAGTACAGTTATGATTTAGCTTTCACAGGTTTGCTGTTGTGATTAATAGTAAATACCTCCTTTTGCTCTGAAATATATTTTCAGCTCCATTTCTGTGAGTGTTTCTGTGAGGTCGGGCAAGCTGCAAGTGAAGCAGTTATTGAGATATTACTGTATTTTTGTTTCAAATGAAGCTGCTATTTGAGAGTCATCTTGAACCATAGTAAAGACAAAATGCCTAAGTGAAAGTACTTTAGACAAGTTGATTACTTTCTAATTGCTCTCATTTCATGTAGGTTTTCTTGTGTTATATGAAGGGCTCTTAGAAAAACAGGTTAGTTTGGTTGCTGCCTTGGAAATCTCCATTGCTACACTGAAAGGGTTGTGCAAGGTATTTATTGGGGGATGGGGGGAGGGAACACGGGCAGCTCATGGTTGTGTCAGCGGGCACAGGACGTCTCCTGGCTCTGCATCTGCCATGGTTTAGCCATGGAAGTCATTTGGCAAATACTGTGTGTGCCTAGAACAGATCCAGTCACTCTCTAGGAATCCTGGTGGGCAGCAAACATGACGATGATGTATTTGTGTAGGACCACAAGTGATAAAGTCCATGTGGGTTCTGAGGATCAGGTCCTGGCAGGATGTGGTAGTGGACCATGAGTGCTCCAGGCCTTTGCAAGTGAAGAGGAGCTGGGCTTGGCTTAATGGCCTCGTGCATCTTTCCTGGCTGACCAGAAGGGTCAGTCTGGTCTTGTATTCTGCCTTGCTTAAGGGCAGGTTTTTTAGAAATTATTTAAAGCATAGTCTTCTGTATGTATATATGTGATTTTCCTTCTGCTGTATGAATCTCCTGAGAATGTGTTAAGGAGGGAGCTGAATTACCACCTTCTGTGGTGGCTGAGGTGACAATCCTCCATATTACACCTTTGAGCTTTAGCAGGTTCTAGGAGGCAGCGATGCTGTTGGATAGGGTCATGGGTTGTAAAGTGACCAATTATCTGCCATGATCACCTTGTTTTCTGTAAAGTACATAAAAACTGGAATGTATGTACTTCCCTCGGGCACTCCCTTTGCCATCATGCCCCTGCAGTGGTCACAGGTGAGCAGTTGCTGTGGAATTAGCACTCATTTATAGAAACCAGTGCACAATATGACTCGCCAGCTCTCTGGAGACCTCAGGCTTCCCAGAGAACGGTAAGGTCCTGTGTGACTCTTTTTATGGCTCTGATTCATGCTGGATTCATGCTGAATCAGAGCAGCTGTGTCTGGGGAGAGCTCAGCAATAAAGTTGCCTTGCCTTCCCATAAGGTTGTAAAGCCAAGCCTAGCTCTGGTTAGCAAATCTCACAACTAAGGCTGCCTTTCAGCCTTGGTTGTGGCCTGCTTGAATATATACATGATGATGTCATTTTTAATTACATGCTCATTTAATTTTCTTCACGGGGATTCAGTGAATGGGGCATGATGCTCAGAGGAAGGGTGGACAGGCAGTATTTGTGGTTTCCTTCTTTGATGTGTGGCCTGTGTCTGATTCCTCCTGGGTTAATTTGGTTTGGGCTGAGCAAATATCAGTAAATTTTCTTTGCACCGCTGATAAATATGAAGGGTTGTAGTCAAGGACTGAAGGGCTGAGATGATGCTTATTAAGCATTGTGATGTGGTCTGGAAGAGTGTTTTTTTGGCTCTGTAACACATTCCAGGCAGGTATTCAGGGGCTCAGGCTGATCACTGGAGTTGGGGTGCTCAGGCTGGGGATCTGGTAACAGCCACAGAGTTTCCTCTGTGGCATCACCTGCACTGTGGAAGAGCTGCTGTGTCAGACTGAAGGTGGAGTCCCCCTCTAGAAGGACCTTCTGCTTGCCCTTCTTCCCTGGCCCTTCTTTTCACAGGGCAGGGCTGAAGCCCAGACAGTGGCTTTGGGCACTGTGAATCATTCCCATCACCAGCTCTCCTGTGCATCCACTCCAGCAAAAATAGAGGGGGGGGGGATGTAAGCAAAGGTGGCATCTTGTCCTTCAACTCCTGCTCCATCTGCTTCTCTTGTCCCCCAGCTCTTGTATTCCTGGTGCTGGAGCTGGGCTGCTCTGCCTCCCTAGACTACAGCACGGAGAGTGTTAGGAATAGAATTAAAAATGGGGTGGCTTGGCTGTCATGGGTCAGGCATAACCTGCATACTTGAACCTTCATATGCCTGAGGTTCACAGGCTACACACTTCATACTTTTGAGACTTTCTGGGAGAGGAAATGCTGGAGTTCATTGTGCAGGGGATGTGGGAGTGGTACCCAGGAGGTCCTGTTACCACCCACGGTTTGGTGCTCGGGGCAATCTCATGGTGATGGCTTCACCAGCCCCAACTGACTCATTTCCTTTTGAAGCCAAAGATCTGCGTTCCTCAGCAGCCATGGTAACAGCAGGGCCTGGCTGGGAGGGGATTTGGCAGGGAGCTGTGCTGGAGTCGTGCTCAGCAGCCCCTGAACAAGGTTTGGTGTAGTGCAGGTCTGGTGTCTGTGGATGCTGCTCTTCTGAGTCTGAGCTCTTCGTCATGCTGCTGCTGCAGTTGTGTTACTGAACTGTGCTTCCTCAGAATGCTCTACAGCATGATCATGTTAGGTGTGTGTCAGACTGGCCAATGAACTGATTTCTGTAGTAATTTGCTGGTTTGGTTTACTTCATGCATGCTTTGTAGTGAATGAAATTTGGACCACACTGATTCTGCAGCAAAATCATCTCTGACATTTAGTTTCTTTAGGTCCTTAATGTATTTAAAGGAAACTTTAATGCTACTGGAGTTACTCAATTTTAAGCACTGCTACATTTTGCAATGCCTTAGATCCTCTGTATTTTGCACATGGCCAAGCATTGCTCCACAGGCTACAGGTGGATTTCTGCATCCCCACTGACCTCCATGGGCTGCGGGGCCACAGGTCCCTCACCGTGCTCTTCCCCACAGCTTGCAGGGGCACCTCCACTCTGGTGCCTGGAGCACCTCCTGCCCCTCCTTCTGCACTGACCTCGGGGTCTGCAGTGCTGTTCCTCTCTCAGATTCTCACTCCTCTCTCTGGCTGCCGTTGCTCCTGTGCAGTAATGTTTTCCCTCATTAAATACTTTATCCCAGAGGTGCTGCCAGTGTTGCTGGCCCAGCCTTGGCCATTGGTGGGTCCATCCTGGAGCCAGCTGCCACTGGCTCCATCAGACATGGGGGAAGCTTCCAGCAGCTTTTCACTGGAACCAACCCTGTAGCCCCCTCATAGCAAAACCTGGCCCCACAAACACAACAAAAGGAGCAGAGGTGTCCTCAGGTGTTTCTGTTCTGCGATGCCCGAGGTGCAGATACCTTGAAGAAGAGCGAGTCATTAAGTCCACTGTGGCCTGGGTTTGAGATCCTCCTTCACCACTGACTCAGTGTGTGACCTTGGATATGCCACCTAGGCTCCCTGTGCCATTGTTTTCCATTAATGTTTGTTTTGAGGATAAATGTACCAGCAGTTAAGAAGTGCTTTAATTCCTTGGTGGTGGAAGTCATAAGTACAAAGGATGCTATTGCTGCTGACAAAGCCCACTTCAATTAACTTCAGATTAACCTACTAATGTTATGAAAGAGTTTTATTTGTTTTAAAAGGTATTTTAAAAGCTCTGAGTCAGTCGAGTGATGTGAAGCCTCTCATGGTGTGGTTTTGGAGAATCTTCTAAATTTTCATGCTATAAATCATATACACGAGTGCTAAATTAGAGCTCCATAATACCAGGTGTATCTGAGGAACCAGAGATTTCTTTTCATTTCACTGCCTGCCATAACATGTGGCCTATCAACCTTCTGGCAGGTTTATCTGGGGATACCTTGACTTTGCTTGTAAAATCTGAGCTAAGTATGGGACAGCTTTTTCATAATGTTGAAATATTGTCATTCAAAAAATAGTGATATTTTTATGATTTTGCCAAAATGTTTTCTGTACAGTGACCACAAGTATCAGGGAAATTACACTAGCTTAATTTCTTTACTAGATTTCTCAATTCAAAATGTTTTTCTGATTGTTTCAGGAGTAAAAGTTCCTCGTAATTTTCGTCTTTTGGAAGAACTTGAAGAAGGTCAGAAGGGAGTAGGGGATGGAACAGTTAGCTGGGGCCTTGAAGATGATGAAGATATGACACTTACAAGATGGACAGGAATGATTATTGGGCCTCCAAGAGTAAGTATCCAGTTAAATACTAAAATAGTACAGTTATTTTTTTCTTCCCTCTTTTTTTCTCCTAATTTAACCACCGAAGTACAAAAAAAAAAGACTAATGAGTGAAAAAACACTTCAGAAAGTGAATTATGTTGAAGTTCCAACTTCTGCATAATAATGGTTTTCATGTACTATATTGCTTTTTGCTTATAATTTGGAATATTTTAGTGCCTTTCTCTGGTTGGTTCTGTTACATGTCTGCTTTATATTTGCAGATCCATTAAGACACAACTTTTGAGATCCCAGAATTCTAGTACCCTGTACTCTTGAGTATTGCAAGGTTTAAAATCCATCAGCTAGTGAGGTTTCACGTGGAGATCATGGGGGTGCAAGGGGATGTTCTGTGCAGCACTACTGGTCTTTCTGCTGGTCCTCGTTGAGTTTATGGGTTGGTTTTTGTTGCAGCAGTTCTGACTTGCTCTTGTAGAGTTTCAGCTAACTCAGGAAACTCAAATTTTAACGAATTCAGTTCCTTCTCTGAATGTTCTCTCCCAAAGCAGCATCTTATAACGCAACTGGTCTTTGTGGGAGTGTTGTTGTGCTCTCTCTTCTCCCCCCAAGCCCTACTAAACTGTGGGTCTACACTCTAGTACTGAACTTGAGGACTTAATTGTGTTGTATGTGTTCATGTGTTCTAAAACCAGAACCTGTCTGTTGTCTCCAGTTTCACTGTTCTGTTTCCTTTCCATGGAGTGAAAGGAGCTGATTCTCCTTCCTGCAATAACAGATGTTGTCTTCTACATCTGGCCTCAGTATCACTTCTCAGTAATTCAGGGGTCATTATATGAAAATCTTTACAGTCCTTCAGTCATGCCACTGCCCTGTGTGTTCCCATTCTGTCAGTGCCTTTTTTGACATATGAGGTTGTACAAGAATGTACTTTATAATGGCATTACACATGCAGCATTTTCTATCTCATCCAGAAGTGTTGTTTACTTCTTGTCTGCCTTTGTTAACATCTCCCCAGTCACGATCATCTCATTTGTTTATGATATGCACAGATTGTTTTCTAGAACAGCATTTGATTTTAGAACATTAGGAGAGTGCTAATGAGCCTGCATTAAGGCTGTGAAGAAAGCTCACTGTGTGCATATACTTTATGGAAAATTTAAACAACCTTGAAATCTAATTTAGAGAATTAAATGGGAACTGAGATGTGCAAACAGGCATGTGCTGCCTTGCCAGCAGCAATAGAAGTTTGTCATTCATGTCATGCTGCAAACCAAGGCTAGAGGACCATCACAGGAGAGGATTCAGTTCTGCCTCTCTTGTCTTTCTGACACACTTAGGAATACAGATTTTTTTCCAGAAGTGTCTTGACTTCTTTTTAGCTCATTGCTTGAAGGCAACAGGCTGTATTGAGAGAGATTTTGGGAACTTCCAATCATTCTTGTTTGCTCAGTGGCTGTCCTACTTTTAGCACTATTCATCCTCAGTTACAACCATTTTGTTTCTTAATAGGACGTGGGAATACTGGCTGTGGAAAGTCCTATCTCCATCTGGGCAGAAAGCAGTCATGCTTGTAGCAGGTGGAAGAATCTTATGTTGGATATCTTGGGGGGGAAATGAACAGTGCTGCAGCTTCCCATGTGCTGCTGCCCCGAGTGTCCCTGCGGCCACACACGGAGCGTGTTCTCCTTCCCAGGCCAGGGGTTCACCTTGCTGATATAGGCTGCTTAGAAACAGTGGCACTGCCAAAGCCTCAGCTTTATCAGCACATGTTTTACACTGGCTGTTCACAACCAAGGCTTCCTGCGTGGGGTGGGAGTTCACAGAGACCCCAAAGCCCTGCACAAAGCTTGGGGCTGTTCCTTGCACAAGGCAGCTCAGGGGCACAGTCAGGAGATCTGGGCAGGGCCAAGCAGAGCTGATGGGTGACTATTTTCTCCCAAAACTTTGTGGCAGTGCCCAGTTTGCCCCTGCCCTGGTTGGGCATGTGAAAGGCTGTGTGGCTGAGGAGCAACCAGGAGGTGCCAGCACTGACCAAGGGCTTGTCCTGCTGCTGGTGGTGCAAGAGGGATTGAAGACACTTCCTTGGCACAGATGAGCAGCAGCTGGATCAGGAAGTTAGTTCTTACATTTTGACAGTGGTGTGCATCAAAACATTCATTAATACCAAGGGAATTATTAAGCTGTTCAGAGTCAAAGCAGGCCTTGGAAGGGATTGCACAGTTTTCCACTAGGAAGGTTTTGGACATTGGGCAACCACTCTAAAGTCCCAGTGATACCATCATGCCCTGGTGCTTACAGGTGAGCAGGAACTGCTTCTGGGCTCACCTGGATTTTTGTTCATGCTCACTACCCTGTGAGTTTAATGTCCATTGCAATGTTGAAGGTGCAGGAAATTGTGTCAGAAGCTCTAAATCTGGAGAGTTTGTCTGCCTAAACTTCCCCGTGGTGATCCTGTTCCTGTTGTGTAAGTCTGCCAGCTGCCCACATTGCCCAGCTCAGCTGGAGCTCTGGACCAGCTATGCCAGAGCAGCACAGCAAGAATAGTTATTCTCAGAATGCAGAGTGACATTAACTGTTGTTGTTCCTTCTAATTATTTTGAAATATTGAAGAATCAGTGTAGCCATGTTACATTTGTCTCTCTTTGTACCCACGGATTAGTTAGTTACAAACCCAGGATCCAGGATTTCTGCTACCTGGGAGTGGGACAGTGTTCCTGCTGTGGGGACAAAGTGATAGTGCTGTTTGGGATCAGGATGTCCTTTCAAACATGTTGAATCTTGGAGCCTTCCCCCTTCTGGGAACCAGCAGGTTTATGACCAAAGAATTCTTTCCAAGAGCAGTTCTAGGATGGACCAGCTGCAGATCAGAAACTAAAGTTGTGGCCTTTGGTTTCAAGGTTGTGTGTGGGATTAGGAAACTGATAAAACAAAGCTGCTTTATAAAGATTGGTTGGAAAGTTATATCTGAGCTATATGATGATTTAAAAAAATCATTTCAGCTGCTGACTGGGAAGCAATGCCAGCTCCATTTCCTCATATGAAAATCTGATGCTTAAAAGAGCAGTAGAATTTATTAGCCTAAAGCAGAAACATTTGATACTCTGAATATTATAAAATGAACCCAAAACAGAGGTAGCCAGCATAGTATCTAACTGCCTGCCCTTATGTTTAGTAATTCCCATATTCCTAAAGGAGCCACTGCTTTAACCAAATGCTAATTGAACTGCCTGATGTAATTCTTTTCCCCTTTCTTTTCCCCTCAGACAATTTATGAAAACAGAATATACAGCCTTAAAATAGAATGCGGGCCTAAGTATCCAGAAGCACCTCCATTTGTAAGATTTGTAACAAAAATTAATATGAATGGAGTAAATAGTTCTAATGGAGTGGTAAGTTTTTGGCTTTTGTTCATTTTAATGTTGTTTTTATGTGCAGTTTCAAATGCTTTGTTTATACTTGTAACTTGCTTAACTACTCACTGCTTGTGGTGCTGTTTGTTCCAGGAGGAGGAAAGGGGGTAGCAGGGAAGTGGACAAGTGGAGATTTATTATGCTTTTAGGGAAAACACTTGCTTTTGCTTTCTTTGCTTTCTCCCACTCAGATTTCATGTAGGATCTTTAGTTGGGGGTGTGGGTGGAGTTAAGTGTATCCAACATGCCAATTCTGACAGGAATGGTCTTTTTGTCTATTTTAGGTGGACCCCAGAGCCATATCAGTCCTAGCAAAATGGCAGAATTCTTATAGTATCAAAGTTGTTCTGCAAGAGCTTCGGCGTCTAATGATGTCTAAAGAAAATATGAAACTTCCTCAGCCACCTGAAGGACAATGTTACAGCAATTAATTAAAAAAAAACAAAAAAACAAAAAAACAAAAACCAACATGCCCCCCTTATTCAATTTAAGCTGTCTTCATTTTCCACAGTAGTAAATTTTCTAGATGCATCTTGTAGACCTCAAAATACTGGAAAGGAAGTTCCCATTCAAAGGAGGTTTTTCTTGAGATACTGTAAATGATACTAATTTTTTTTTCATTTGAAATATAAGTTGTGCTATAACAAATAATCCTGTCGTGTAACCACTGTCCACATAGCTGAACTTCTGGTATCAGGAAAAGTCTATTTAAATTTATTACTGTCAAGACCAGTGTGGCACATCCAACTTAACTGTGAAAGGATCCATCCCACAATCACCTTGCTGTGTGTCTGGCCTGGGTTATTTTTTTCTTTCTCTGTCTTTTGCAATAGAGTCGAAGCTCAGGGCTATTTATTAGAGTAGACACAAAGGTTTTTGCTTCCAGTGCTACACTGGGCTGTATGGACTACTACTGGGGATGTGTGCTAACCTCAGTCATCCCTCCCTTTGTGCTCGCTCTAGTAAAGGCTGAATGTGACTGTGGTCGTTTTTGGGGTTTTATTATTTTTTTTTAAAATGCCCTGATAATCTGGGGCAAGCTTTCCTTCTTTCCTTTGGCCAAGGCATAGATTGTATTTCTCTTCCTGGTCCCCCTCACCAGTGACGTGGGCTTTGGGTGAGGGATTCAGGGTTCTTTTAATCTCTTCCCTCTTCCCCTCTTTTTAGTGGGGGTGCTGCTTTCTTTTTGCCCCTTTTGGTGACTCTTCTCGCCCCTGGCCCAGGGGTAAGTGTTGGGGCAATAACTTGACCTGTTCCCTCTTGCTTATCATTTTGGTTTTGCAACAAATTTAGTCTTCACCAGCCTGGAAAACAAGAGTATCTGTTCTGCTCGCAAACTTGGATTTTCCCTTCCCTCCAGCACTGCTGCCACTCCGCCAAGCTGGCCACGGCCGTGTTGTTAGATAGGCTTTGACGTGGGGAAAAGAGCAGTAATTTACCAGGATTGCCCAAATCTTCTGCTGCCAAACTTGAATGGGGGAAACTCTGCACGTAAGAGATTCTGAACACACTCCAGCCACACTCAAATCGTTGTGTTTTGGTGCTTTGGATTGACCCAAGAATGTTAATTAACAAATTGTTGCACTTGCGTTTGGCCCTTCTAAAGATGTGACAACTACAGACAAATCAAATCCGTGTGGTAGATTTTATTAGTATTCTGTAAGTCTTAGAAATCTCTTCAGTGAAGATTTTGGGGAAGTGTTGTACAGCAGATTAAGGACCTTTACTGGCTTTGCATCCTGGCAAATCACTGCCTTTTCTGGTTTACTGTTTTGGACCACTAACTGCTGCAATGTGGATGCAAGCTTACAGAAACCAACCTAGTGTGTCCTAAGTTTTATGAAAAATTCAGTGTTTGTGTAAAAAAAAGAATAAAAAAAAAAGGAAAAAAAGAAAAGAGTAAAAATAAACACATTTTAAAGCAGCAGCTGTCAAGTCAATGAACAATTGATGTTTCCATTAACTTTTGAGGAAAATATTAGTTGTAAGGATTTAACATCCTCTGTACTGAAAGTTTAACATAACAGTATTCCATAAGCAGCCTTTTTATTGTATCAGACCATTGCCTGATTTTAATATAATAAAAAGTGTGCATTAATATTAGAAGGCTTTAATTGTATTTATGTTTAGAAATTCTGATCCCTTATGGAATTCTTGATTTGTTGGAAGTATCTTCCTACAGATCACGTTTAGCTGACAGAATGTAACCTGGTGGTGAAAGGCAATTGTCTCTGTCCAGCTGCTGCTGCTGTGCCAAGGAGCATCTGTACTTTTGGTTTAAACCTCAGGCTGCCCCAGCCTTGGCAGTTGGTAGGGTCAGGATGTGCCAAGGAGCTGCCAAAGGGAGTTCCTGGCTCCGTGTGCTGTCAGTGCCGTGGCCTTGCTGTGCTGTTGTCTCCAGGAAATCAAATCCTCTGCAGTTTCATGTTATGCTGTCTGTCAAGGTCAAGGGCAATTTCACAACCTGAAGTTTTAAGTGGTTTCACTCAAATAGCAAAGTGCAACAAGCTGAGCTTCTCTCCAAATCTGGGTGAAAACGGAGCTGTGAAATTTTGACCTTTTCCAAGTGTAAAGTGTCTCCATTTCAGAGGATTTGCTGGAAGGTCCTGGTGCACTCACTGCAGTGTTGGGGTGAAACAAGGTTCTGCCTGGGTTGGGAATGAAAAAGGGAATGATCTTTGTGAAACTTTGTGAAACTCGCTGCTGGTTTCTGGCCTGGAGTGAACACTGTTCCCTTCTGGGGCAACCCAGAGGGTGTCTGTGAAGACAATGTGACTAATACTATGTCAGTGTCGTGTGTGTGTGTGTTTATTTAAAATAGCTTCATGTCAAAGATGGTAAATGGGCATCAGAACAATTACAGTGGATAATGACAGTGGGCTGCTTCATTGTCTCTGGTTTTCAGAGTGTCCTGTTTGGGAGGTTGGTGCATGTTTGGGGCCTCCCTGAACCTTCCTACTTCAAGTAATGATTTTTAAACCTTGCAAGTGTCTGGTTTGCTTTGCAAGGTGTACAAGTTAGAGCATTCCATCCTGGCTGGGAACTGTGCTGGCAAGAGTCACTTGACAGCATCTGCCATACAAAGTTGGATGCTGCTTTTAAAAAAGAAAAAAAAACAAACTGGTTCATTGTGAATGTTCTGCCCTGGGAGTTGTGTGCTTTGGACACTTCACTGCTCCCTTGCTGTTCCACTCAACCAGTTAGGGCTGGTGTGGAAAAATAACACCCAGGGAATGATCTGCCAATGGATCTGTGTGTGGTGGCTTTGTCAGGGGATGTGACCTGCACCATGGAAGTGACTGGTCATCGCACAACCTGGTGCTTGTTGGTGCTTCAGAAATGAGGTGGGGAGACAAAACCGTGCTCTACCTGTGTTTATGTGAACTCCAGCAGTGCAAAGGCAAAGCGTTTGGTTGATCCCCGCTGACCTTCACTTTGTGTCCTGAACCAGTGTCTCTTTGGAGAAGGGTATGAAGGGATAATAAATAAAATAAGCTGATTGGCCATAAAATAAGTGCTGTTCCTTGGAGCAGGTGCTGCTGGAGGTGCTGGGGCCGGGCTGAGCAGGAGCTCACCTTGCACTGCTGCCAGCAGAGGGGCCGTGAGCCATCCCTGTACTGAGGATGCTGGACTCTCACCTGCCCGTGCTTCCCGGGGATGTGGAGTGAGCCTCTGCCTCAGCTCATCCTCGGAGACGGCAGAGGGAGCCAGAAAGCTTCCCAAGGCTGGGGCTGGCTCAGGCTGCTTGGTTTAAATGTTACGTCCTCTTGTGGGAACCACTTTTCATATTTATCCAGAATCAATTTCAGTTTTAAAAGCCTGTTTATCGTGACTGTCTCACTGCACAGGCATTAACTTGCTGGGGAAATACCAGCAGCTCAGTGAGATCTTAATTGTTAATAAAGACTAATGGTTGTTTGATTCTTGCTGTGTTGTAATTAAGCCCTGTGTATGTAGGGAGTGTGCACTTGTATGTGCTTTCTGCTCTCTTACAACTCCGTGCAGTGCTTTATATTTAGAATTTAAGTTTCTTCCACTATCATTAGAGCCACAATTTTTAAGCCAGAAAGTGTCATCAGCCACTGTCCAGGACTCCCCTGCTGTGTGTGGCTCATCCCGGACACGGAGCGGGCAGAGTGGCGAGTGGGCACGTCCGTGCCCGTCAGCCTTGGGCACACACTGACCCAGTGTGGCATCTCAGAGCCCCAGTCCTGGAGCTCTGGTGGCACTGCCAGGCAGGCGAGGGCAGAGGGACAGTGTTAAGCTGGGTCAGTTCCAGTGTGAGGGACTCAAACCCCGCAGGGATGTGCAGTGGGATGTGCTCCTGCTCCTTTGCCAAATACTTGTCGTGTCTTGCTGGCCTGTCAGCTGTTTGTGGCTGACCTTGCTGTTTGTGGGAACTGGCCCTTTGGCACCTGAGGTCGCTGCTTTACCCACAGGACAGTGTTTCTTACACCAAGAAAGAGCACAGTGGGTTCAATGTGGTTTTTTTCAAGCTGGCACCGACTTACCTGCAACAAAGGGGTTCCAGTTCTGCACATACCTGTAAATAAGCGTCTGTGTCAAGCTCTACCTCCCTTGAGCTGAAAGAAGCTGAAGAGAATTTGATATTCTTAATATCTAAGTTTTTTTACTTATTGTTTTATATTTAACAAGCTTTTTCTGAAGGTTTAAGAGTGGAATTGCCCTGAAGTTGCATTAATCTTTGGGTGGTGTGCTCCCCAACGCACACTAACCTGGCTGCTGACTTAGATTCTGGTCCCTCAATAGCTCCTCGTTTTCTCTGGTCATACTATAGCACATTGCTGGAGAATGTGCTGAACTTTTAAGCCTGTGAAGAACCCCAGTAAGGGCAAATTTAAGTTAGGCAAATGTTTAAGTGCTTTCTTGGACCAGAGCCAGCATGCTCAGCCTCTGTTAGGAAAGAGGCTTTTTTAGCCCTTGTTTAGCATCTTCTTCCTCGTCCTCTATTCTTGGTGCTACATTCCTAGTGCTTGTGCCTTTGCTTTTTGTGACAACAAATGTGGGAGACATCAGGGAAAATGTAAAGAGCAGAAGATGATGTGGAGGATAAGGAGATAAACTGGATCCTCAGCATTTTATCTGTCAAGTATCTTGTCACCTTTTTTCATCCTTATCTCGTTTTAAATAAAGCCTCAAGGGGTTTTCAGAAATGTGGGTCCTGTCCTAATTTTGTGCCTCTTAAGCCAGATTGTTGGTGGCTTTGCCCTGACATGTCTTGAAAACCCTGCAGAACCTTGACAGGTGATAGGAGGGGAGAGTAAATGTCCAATGCTCTAGAAGTCTCCTGGCTCTCTCTATTACTCAACCTCTATTATGGTGTCTTTGTTAGCTTTCCATGCACCAAAGGATGCTTCAGGATAGCCAAAACTGAAGTTTCTTAGGGAGGAAAAAAACAACCAAACAGGAGTTTTGGAAGGAAAAGGAATGTAAACTTTGAGCCATCTTCATCAGAAACGACAAGGCCGTTTCCCCTTCCCACTCTTTGTGTAGACATGCTTTAAAAGCACGTGTTCCTCATTGGCCTGATCGTGGTCTGCAGATCTACAGAGAGGAGGATTTTGTTTGCTTGGTGGTAGGGGCTTTCTGGGGCTGGTTTGTTGGTAGTAAGTGGAGGCAGAGGGAAGACAAGCGGAGGGGAGGCTGGAAGGCTGGTGAGTGGTGCTGCTCACACGTGGGCTGGGGCAGGGCAGGGGTGCTTGGTTTGGTGAGCTGGTAACGAGCTGCTGTGAATCCCCTCGAGACAGGGGGAGCACACACAGTCCCACACCTTCAGGAGTGTTCCTGGCCATTAGGAGCAGTGTCTAATTGCAGCTTTGTGCAGTCATTTCAGATGCTGTAAGTGGGATCAGGGTGTACATCAGCTGTATGTGTCATCCCAGAGCAGTGAGTGGGACTTGAGGAACAGCCGCAGCAGAACAGAGACCTCGGGAAGGATCTGCCAAACTTCTGTCCCTCCGAAGAGACCTCTTAAATCCCTGGGCTACCAGATTAGATGCTGTCCAAGGTTAGCGGCCAGATGTTTCTCAGCTGTTTGGACTGGTTTCCAGCTGAGACCGAGTGAGTGGCTGTCCAACATGTACGTATGAATATAAACATTTTAGAGGCCTTGCCTTGAGTGAGCCATTAAAAACTTCCCACGATCTGTGAGCGCTGCTGGCTTCCTTGGAGAGCACCAGCATTTTGTACATCGCACTTGAGTATCCCGAGCGGGTCAGGCTCAGGCTGCCACCTGCTCACACAGCACTGGGGCCAGGCCTCCCCCTTGTTTTAGTGGCGCCAGAGCAGTGTGGTCCCTGGAATTTGATTATTTGTGTTAGCAGATAATTTAGGCCAGAAGGCTGAGAGTGTTCGCTTCCTTCCCTGGATGTCGTCATGCTTCCCAGCAAAGCACAGTCCTGGGGCCTGTGTCCCTTCCCCTCCCCTTGCCCCACAAGTGCAACAAAAACTCTTTCAATGTCCCTTCTTGTGAAGGGTCACTGTCCACTCGTTTTAAGCTTGGTTTTGGCTTGTGCAGGCCTGCCAGAAGAGGAGGATTTCATTAACTCTACCGTGTAGAACCATGGTTTTAATTAATCCTTGTATTAAAAAAAACCAGTGAGTTTTTGATGTGTGGTTCTTCTCCTGAAATGTGGCTAATGCCACCCATGAGCTTTGGTGTTCGAACATGAGTGACGAGAAATGACCCCCTCTGGTCTCTCACTGCTGTGAAACAAGATCCTTCTGATGCTTTCCATCATTTTCATCAGGTTTTAGTGCTTTGGTTCTCCCAGACCTGGCTGTTTTAGCCCCAAAGTGATTGTGTTTTACAGCACAGCCAGGTCCTGCTGGAGGTGCGGGATGGTTATTTACAGAGGCAGATGCTGTTCCTTGGATTAGAGTGTCTTGGGGCCAGATTCCAGGAGCTGAGTTCACACCCCAGGGCTGGTGCCTGCAGTGAGAGCAGCAGGTGAGCTCAGCCTCCTTCCTTTAGAGTGGCTGTATTAAAACCTGAGGAGATGTCCTGGGGCTGTGGGTCTCCTGTTACCCGAGATCTCTGGAGAGCTGCTCAGAGTGAGATGCAGAGGAGGAGTTTTTTAGTATGAAAAGTTTGAAAGCCACAGGTGTTAAGGGCATGGATAAAAAGGGAAGATTTAACAAAATAATCCAGGTGTTTAGGCTGGATTTAACAAAATGAATTTTGACATTTAGGCTGAAGGGGTGTAAGGTGGTGTCTTCATCCAGCACCTGGCAGTCTTACTGGGCACAGTCAGCCCAGCCAAATACTCTCTGAAATAGTGAACTGCTAAACACAGAACTTATTTATAGCTCTCTTTGAAAAACCCAGAAATACCACCGTGGCAGATGTTTGCTGTATTGGGTGCTGAACAGGAGGTCCTGAAATTGGGGCCATCATTTCATTTACTGACAGCCAGAAAATCCAAACCTGAGAAGGCCAGGGCAGATTTGTCCAAATCACCCCTGCTGCGGAGTAGTGAGGGAAAAGGGCCCTTAATTAAGGAACAGTGTTCCCAGGGGAAGGCAGGGCTCCCAGTGGCTGCTCTGCTCCCTGCCATCTGCTCCTGCCCATGGAGGCAGGTCCTGCCTCTGCCTGCCAGGTTTTGGGGTGTTTTGCAAAGCCTATGAGTGACCTGCAGGTCAAATCCATCCATCTGATGCCTCATGGTGTTCAACCTGGGGTGTAGCATTACCTGTAAAAATAATAAGAAAAAAAGTTTAGGAAATCAGATTTTTAAGCCAGCTTGGCAGAGTGAGGTGTTTTACTGTCACTTCACCTGCTGTGCTTTAGATCAGTTATCTCTGTTTACAAGCAATGAAATTTTCTAAGGCAGAAATGTGCAACTATAACCTGTAAATTTGCAGGGTTTGAGCTGGAATGACTTTTGCTAAAGCCCCACGTGTGACTTTTATTGTACAATCCCCATCGCTCTGCTCCAAGTGAATCCAAGACCAGAGATGTCTGTCTCTACCCTGCACTTTTCCTGTCCCATTCCCGTGTTGTTCCTGACCTGCCTCCAGCCATCTCCTTTGTGCCGTGGGACAGTGTGGGACAGCCCTGAGGCAGCATCGGGGGAGACGAGGCGCAGGAATGGGCTGGCACACAGCTGAGGAATGGGCTGAGGAGGGATTGGTCCCACTGGACCTGCCTCCCTTGGCTGAGGGTGTCCATGTGCCTTGTCCTTCAATCTGTCTGCTGGCAGCACCTCGGAGCTGGGGACACCCTCTGTCTGTCCAGCAGTGGTTCACCTCAAACGGGGATGGCTGGCATGAGCAGAGCCCAGCGGCGCCTGTCTGAGGGCAGAATGAGTGAGTGCATTCAGCATGGATGCAAAGACCATCCCTGTTTTCTCCATGGAGATCACCTGAAGGACACACAATCCAAATTGACCGGCTGCTTCTGAAAAGCTCCTGCACTCTCTTGGCAGCATTGGTGCTCAGCGGGCAGAGCTGTGGCCCGGGCACTCAGTGCCTGCTGCCCCGTGTGCCCCAGCGCTGACTGGTCCTGCCTTGGCATCAGTGAAAGCCAAAGGTGTTCGATGGGCCTGGCAGGGAGCAGCGTGGGGCTGGTGTGGGGCTGGAGGCAGGAGAGCAGCTGCAGAGTCTGTCCACAGAGGGTGAGGTGGCTGGAGGAACTGCCCTGGGTGTGGAAGGGGAAAATCTCCAAGTGATGTTTTTAATGAGATTATCGGATCAGCTGGAGAAGCAGCCGTGCTGACATGTGCATTGGCTCGTGCCATTTCTTGCCTCAGAGTCTCAGCCACCAGCAAAGCCCAGGGACTGGCACTGACTGGGATGTCTTCCCATGCTAGAGCTGAGAGATCTTGCTTTTGGAAACTGTTCTAACTTCTAATGCCACAAGCACTGCTTTTAGTGTTGTGTACAATAACACCTATGTTTTTGACGTGTCCTGGTGTGAACGAGAGCAGGATGCAGCTTCTCTGCTCATTTGTTAATGCTTTAAAAGGAGTGCTGTAATGAAGTGGCTTTTCCCAACCATTCAGCCCCAGGTGTGCCCAGCTGGACCCTACCACAATTCAATTACAATCACAGATTTTTGGGGTTTTGTGCTTGAATGCTGTTCCTTCTGCATCCTCTGTAATCCTGCATCCCAGTGTTGATCCCCTCTGTGCATCCTGGCTCTGCCTCCCACTGGGAGAAGAACAGCCAGCACCTCAGGACCTGCTCCCAGGCTGCTCTGCTGGGGGCACAGAGGAGTCCCCAGAGCCCTTCAAAGGGGACAGTGGGTTTCTGCTGATGTTCTCACCCAGCGTTTCTGGCTCGGCCCAGCTGGAGCTGCGGAGCTTCACCCGGCTCTGAGGAGCTGCTGGAGTTTGCAGACACCCTTGTGGGCACACGGAATGTCCTGGTGTGTCCTTGGTGGCCAGTTTGCAGTGGGTGATGTGCCTCGAGATGCCACACTCATCCCTTGGTGGGAGCAAACGTGTGCCGGCACTGATCCCGGTCAGAGTCCAGGAGCGATTGGATCCAGGACTGGGAGTTGGATCTGTTCCTCTTTCCATTCCCTTCAGCTTGGCTTCCCCAGCTGGGAAAGGGATGCAGTTTGGTTGAAAAGAAAAATGAGAAGTTATTTTCCCGCTCTCCAGCACAGAGGCATTCCTGCAAGTGGGAATTGTCAGCCCTGGATGCTGGGATGGGTGTTTTCAATCATTTCATTTCCTTGTATTTTTTGCTCATTTTTTACCGTTTGGATTTATTTTTAATGGCCCTGACACCCTTGTTTATAATAATAAATAGCAAACGTGTGGACACAATGAGTCTGTTTCAGGTTCAAGTGTTTTTAATAACCTTGCAGCGAGAAATAGACCCGAGCCCAAATCTGGAGAAACCCGATGAAGACTCTCTGCTGCTGCAGTGAAATACGATTTCGGAGTGGCTGCTGTGCAAACAGCCCGGACTGCGACCGCCGCGCCGCTTTGACTCCCGGCCAGGCCTTTCAGACAAGACTCCCCTTTGTATCGCTCCAAACCCTGACTCCCAAGCAGTGTTTTTGTCTTCCAGACATGACCTGATTTAAGCAAAGGAAAGACAAGGGGGTAGGTAGAGATTTTTTTTATTATTATTGTTATTATTATTTATCAGTAGCTCTGCAGCCGCTCTCAGTGCACTCCCTGTCCGGAGCAGGGCCGGGTAATTCCCATCTGGGATGTCACAGCCGTGCGAGGCGAAGGGAAAAAGTGACGACCAGCATTGTGAGGCCTCGAGCCATTTAATTAAGTAAAACCTTATTAGCTATTTTCAATGGTTTAACAACTTGGAGGGAGTTGTTGTTTGCCAAGAAAAATACCCACGGGGGTCTGCCGGTGGGCTAAGCCTGCCTCCAGTGCCCGGCAAAAATCTGGGCATGGCTGCTGAAAAAGTGCTGCACTGGCTGGGAGGTGGTGATTGGCCTTTTGGGAAAACAAGGGTTTGATTTTGGAGGACACAGGATGGTAACACTACCCCTGGGGAGGGCCCAGCCCCCGTGGCAGAGCTCTGAGGGGGTGGTCGTGGGCTCGCTGGGCAGCAGAGGGGCTGAGCTGAGGGTCAGGTCCTGGGGCTGAGGGTCACGCCAGGAGCCCTGGGGAGCTTGGACAGGTTGGACAGGTGTGCCACAACCCAACATGGGGGCAGGAAGGAAAGGGGTGTCCATGGAACTGGGGGCCGTGCTGTGCCAGGGATCGCCTATAAATTATCACAGTCCTCGTTAGCAGAGATGAGTCCATCCAAGCACCCCTGTGCTGGAGCAGATCCTGCCTCAAGCAGCACCAGGGTGGCCACCAAGGAGCAGCCCCGGGTGCGTGCACCAAGCTGGGCACATCCTCAGCTGGAGCTGGGAGCTGGGAAAGGCTCTCCCTGCCCCTCTGCAGCCCTGTCCCAAGGCTGAGCTGGGCCATGCTCAGCCCTTTGTCTTTACAGGGTCTTCTGCCCTATTTATCTTCCCCAAATGTCACCTCCCCTCCCCAGTCCATGCAACACCCCCCGAAAAATAATAAACGGCGGCAGGCTCTGTAAACAGAGCCTATCTCAGAGCTGTTTGAAATGTAGACAGGCTCAAGTGAATTAGTTCAGCGAGGACTTAATTGCTGTCCTGTCTGTCAGCGTGCAGCACTGAGGGTTAGCAGGGGAGGCCGTGGCAGGGAGATGGATGGGGTCCTGTGCTGGGGTCACTGCTCCAGAAACCACGTCCTGGCGTGACCCCTGCCCAGATAAGCAGCCTCTGCGCCGTCCCCACCGCTGGCTCATCCTGCTGCTCTGACCCTCCCTGGCCTCCCCCAGAATCCAGCCTGGAATGAGAGCGCTGGGAGAAGAGCCTGGGTTGGCAAAAATGACCTGTTGTCCCTTCCCCATCCCAGTCTTTTTGGGGCTCAGGGCTGCTGGTCCCCACAGGATTATGAGGGGAACAGGGGAGTGGTGGCTGCTGGTGGCAGCGTCATGTGTGCCCAGAATATGAGGTACTGCAGGGATATCTCCATCGCAGGCAGGAAAAATTCCTTCAGTCGTATGTGAGAGGAGCAGGATATTCATTCCCTGTCCCCTCCTGAGAAGCAGCAGACCTGTATCCCTCCTGCCCTGCTGAACAATCCCGACAGCCCCAGGCAGATCCCAGCCCCGCCGGAGCCGGCTGCATCCCTTTCACACGCTGCTCGAGTCAGCACAAGCACAGCTGGTGGGCAAAGACTGGGAAAAACATCAAGGATAACCATCACTTGTCACAGCACGAGGGTTTTTGGGGCAGGGAGGCAGGAGGCGTCCCAGGGAGGTGGATGGGGGCTTGGTGGGTGATGGGGGTGGGGGCAGCACCCCCGGGGTACGGTGCAAATGGGGTGTCAGTGCAGGGAGCTGGGTCTGGGCCCGGGGTCCAGGGAAGGCAGCCGTCAGCAGGGCGTCTGGCCGGGCTCTTCCCCACCTCCCCGTTAATTAACCGGCAGCCTCTGATGCTTGTGGAAAAGGAAGGAGAGAAAGAAAAAAAGATCAGCAAACCCAAGCCCTTAGATTACTGTTTACCCCCTCGAGGAGCACAGAAGTATATTGTCCATTTAATAGAAGCCTATAAATCACTGAAAAACATTTATAAAATAATTGAACGTAATGGGAACCATTTGTTTAAATAACATCACGTTCATGCCCCAGAGGTGCAATAAAAGTTAGATTAATTGATAGGATTTTATATCTCACTGTGAAAAACCAAGTCACATTCTAGACACCAACAGTTTGGGAAAGTTGCAAATTCATCAGGCACCCAGCTACTATCAAAATAGTCTCTTCCATGTGAAGAGGCACATTTATATGACCCTGAAGGGTTTTGGGATGAGAACTATTTACTTAAACTGTGAAGTGAACTAGCCAGTGTGAGATCCTGACCCAGATTGGGGTTTTTTCCTTCCTCTTCTATCTGCTGTTGCATTTTTTTCCCATTATGATAAAAGCAAATAAATATCTCTAAACCAGAGGCTCATTCCTAATCCAGGGCTATAGTGTCCTGCATCCGGCCGTGCCCATGGGAATGGCACCTCGGAGGCACCAAGTGAGGAGGCTGGGGCTGGAGCAGGGATGCAGGGCTGGGGAAGCCCTGCTGTGCCAGGGCCAGTCACCCCATCCTGGGCTGCTCCCCCAAAGCTTGTCAGGTGTGTGCCAGCCCCAGCACCAGGGCAGGGTTTGCCCTGCTCAGGCTCCTCTCTGCTGCCAGCCCGGGCCAGCAGCAAGCTGTTCTCAGGCTGGGAACCATCCACACCCTCCCCTTTTCCCTGTAACTGTGTTTTGTGGTTTATCTGGTTGAAGGGCAGAGAAGTGGAAAAGAGCAGGGTTTCAGCAGAAGGGCAGCTGTCAGGGTGCTGGGAGCTGCGGGTGGGCAGGGACTCCCCAGCCCTGCCACTGCTCTGCCTTCCCGCGGCTCCCTCGCTGCCCACGCTCTGCTCTGGTTTTGCCCGGGTTTTCCCCCAGTTCCATTTTCACTTCTTTCCACTCCTTCCAGCCACTCTCTCATGTGTCCAAGAGCAAGGTCACAGCAAGCTTGGGTTCTGCCAGGCGAGACCGTGGCACTGTCACCCCCAGGTGACAGTCCTGCAGTGGTTCCTGCTGCTGGCAGCAAGGACACTGTGCTGCTCAAAACCCTTCAGGGCTCATCTCTTCAACATCTCAATCAACCCCGACTGTGGAGGTGCACCCACAGCACAGGTGTCCCCAAACGCAGCCCCTCAGGGTGGGTGGCACAGTGGGGACCCCCCCAGAAAGCCCATCCCTGGGGAAGGAGCAGCTCCCAGCCGCCCTCTCCAGCCCGCGCCGCCGAGCCCGGGCTTCGCATCGGCTTTTGATAAAGGCGCCCTGTCAAACAAGGGCTGAATAAATCATGATGTGTTACCAAGACGCATTACAGCTTTTAAAACAACCACCATGGCATTCTACCCCACGGACTGATGAGTCTGGGGATGCCAGATCCCTGGCGCTCCGCAGCCTTGCTGGAGCCAGCTCACATCTGGAGTGCAGTAAACGTACCCAGAAGCAAGAAAGCAGCTCTGTAAGGGTCAGGAGTACAGAGAGCGGCTGCTGACTCCAGGCGCCACCCCAAAACCCACATGCATTTCCTTGTGTAAACACATGTGGCCAAAAGGCAGCCATGGTCACCTTTCTCCAACGTGAACCCTATAAAACCGCCAGCAAAGTGAGGAACAATGTCACTATTATTGTTTTAGAGGAATTCCTCCGAAGCAGAAAAGCATAGCCGGGCTGCCGACAAGGGTGTCTTTAAAAGCAGGGCTGACAATTGACTCCAGAGCCGAGGGGAGGAAAAAATCCCCCTGGGGTTGATCATTTGCAGTTGCTGGGGGCTTCCAGAGCCACCCGTTAACCTGCTGGGTCCTGCTGCTGCAGAGGCACAGCTGGGCACAGCTGGGTGTGCAGAGCCCTGATGCTCATCACCCCAGTGGGGCCGGTGCCGAGGGATGGGGTGCTTTGGGGCCAGCCCGGGGGGAGGGTGTTGGATTTGGATGCTGGTGAAAAGCATCCCTGGAGCCCTTTCTATCTTAGCAGTGCACAGTGAATCAACTCACAGCCAAGAAACCACTCCCAAAGCTGTCCTGGGTTTATTGCCCCTGGAAGAAGATTTCTCCCCCCACCCAGTATCAGCTGCGTCTGCAACCCTGCTGATGCAATCAGAGGTGGCATCCTTCAGGCTGAGAGTTCCCTGCACCCAGAAAAGAATACCATGAGTGCCTTTGCAAGGGGGCTGACCAGGGCAAATATTTGGGGTCTGGACCTGCTTTCTCTTGGGGGGTCCATGGATGGAGACCTTATAGCTGCTTCTCCAGGATTTATTGCCTGGCTGCAAAACCAGACCTGGGCTGCCAGAAGCAGCAGGAGAGATAACCTGGGGCCAGATCCTGCCTGTAAATGAGGAATCACAGCCTGGAGCTGCCCTGGCTGCAGCCTGTGGCCACTGAGCATGGACCCACCTCGCGCTGGTATCTGGCAGCAGGCACAGGGCTCCTGCCAGTGGGGATTTAATCCTCTATCCAGAGCCCCAGCTGGACAAGACTCCAGCACCACTGGGACTGATAGAGTCCCCACGGGAGGCTGGGGCAGGAGGGTTTTGGGGACAGGACAGAGAAAGGGCTGTGAATATGTAGGGAGGCTAGAGGCATGCAGATAGGGTGAGTCTCCAGGCTTAACACCTGATTTGGGTGACCTTGCTCCTGGATCAGGGCTGTCCTCCAGTGGCCATAGATGAACATTTGAATTTCAGTGATAAGCCCATCAAATAGTTAAGTGTGTTAGAGGCTGTACGAATGTGCTGCAGAAAGTTTCTCCAGTGAGTCAGGGTCCCAAAACCTTTCTTTGGGGAGCTTATCTTATCAGGCAGGGATGCAGTGCTCCCAAGGAAACAGGGCCAGCTCAGCCTGAGTAATGGGGCTCTGAGCAAGAGCATTGCAAAACTAAAGGTGCTTTTTTAAAAAGTCCTGACATGGTAGACAGAGGGGTGAGGAGAGAGGAAGAGGAGGCTTAGTCACACTGGCCATAACCCAACACCCTGGTGCTTCTCCCAGGGCAAGGTCTTTAATGTCCTTCCTAGGACATCTGCCTTCCCCCCTTTCCCTGTGAGAGAACCTGGGGGCTGTTCCCAGCCAAATCCGCTCCTTAATTCCCTCCATCAGAGGCTGGGGCCAGCGAGAGGGATTCTGCCAGCATCATCCCGGGGAGCCAGGAAGCCCCGTTCCCGCGCCGAGCAAGGGGTGCCTGTGGGGCCGGGGTGCCTGTGGGGCCGGGGTGCCTGTGGGGCTGGGGTCCCTCAGCCCCCAGCCACAGCAGCGCTGGGCTCCCTGGGGACGCCCCAGCTGGGGCACAGCCTGTGCCCTCCCAGAGGCGGCCGTGGGAGGATGAGCTGTCGGGAGCCACTGAGACAAGCAGCGAGTTTGATTCTGAGTGAAAACAAACCAGCTGGCCAGCGAGCTCCCTCCCTCCCGCCGGAGCTGAGCCCAAGCCTGAGCCGAGCCCGAAAAGCCCCTGCGGTCCTTCGGGTCCCCTTACCACCGGGAGCCAGGCAGATGGGGAGCCAAAAGCTGGTGTAAATAACATGCAAATACTGGCTAAAGTTTTAAAACAACTAGAATTCCTGGGAAAGAGGAATATCAGTGTCCAGGGAATAAATACCCAAAACCATCCCCAAAAGGAGGAATATTAGTGCAGAGGGGCAATGCCTTCCCTGCTCCGCCTTTCTCCCTGTGCTGATGGAGATCATGAATTTCCCCCTACTTGGGAAATTCTTCCCAGGGTAAGTGCCAGTATTAAATTAAAACCTCCTTGGAGCCTTCCCCTAAAAGCCAGCGTGTCCCAGCCGGCATCCAAGCATGGCCATGTGCGGAGGGGCGCCTTTGGGAATGCCTTGTGTATGGTCCCTATAAGTGCATGTTGGACAGAATTCCTGGGTCTGGCGGGATGGGAAGCCTCCAGGCTGTGGGAAGCCTTTGGTTTCTGCCTGCTGTCTGCATAAATCCTTGAACACCCACATTCTGGAGATGGTGTGGAACTCAGGGAACAGCTCTGCCACTGTCAGAGCAGAGTGAACACACTCTGGTCTTGAGCTGGGTGACCAGAACAGACCAGTCATGACATGTCCCTGGCGCTGAGCGAGGGGCTGGTGTGGGGACCTCGGTGCTCTCTCCCCTCGTGGGCATACAAGGGTTGAGGCACATGCACCTCTGGAGGCTTCGCAGGACATGTGTGATTATTGTTGTCATTCCCTTCAGTTTTTGGATTTCAGAAAAGTAGCTGCCCTTAGGACAGGGATCTAGAGGAGGCTATGGTGGAGCCGGTGGCATTTGCTGCTGGGCACTGTGAAGGTGGAAGAAAAGGAACTTTTTAATGTGGATTTTTCATAGTTAATAAAAAAAAATAAGATGTGTCTCTTTTGCCACAGCAGAAGGAAGTGTCACTAGTGATTAATGGCACTGTGAGCTCCTTGTTGAAATATGGTCAAAGCCATTGTGTGGGAAATGTTTGGAGCCAGTTCTGCCACCTGCCCACTGTTTGCTGGGGCCCAGGGCTAGCTCAGGGCTGCTGGGAGGTCACAGCCTCATCCCCAGGTGTCCACCAAGATTCCTCCTGCTTTAGTCAGCTAAGCATGGGAGGTTTGGCAGTCTCCTCAAGCCATCCATGTCCTACAGGTCCTGTACCTCAGCTGCTATCCCAGTGCTGGGAGAGCTTGAACCGGAGCACCCGGTGCTGAGACCCAAGTCATGGTCTGCCCTACATGGGTGCAATTTTGGGAAGGTCACAGAGAGCCTTGCCAAGGGCACTGCCTTGTGCAACAGCACATCTCCTCTTCAGCATCCTGGGGAGAGCCAGGCAGCCTCAGACCCTCACCACAGTGGAAGACAAGTGCAGGAGACCTGAGGGCCAGCTCTGGGGGACAGACACCCATCAGCTGTGCAGGTCCTGTCCCAGCACTGGCCTGTCCACACACCACCAGGATCCCAGCCTGCCTCTCTTTGTAGTGCTATTTTTAAAACACCAAAGGAGAACTCCCACCTCTGTCTGCTGGAAACGTGGCGTGTCCCCCCGCAGCCAAGAGCCCTGCTCATTTTCAAACCTGCCGGAGTCAGCCTTAGATATAAAACCAAACAAGCAAACTGAAAGGGGCTTGTTGTGTAAAAAAGTTCCTCCGAATTAGTTATATCTGGCTTGTGATCCCTTTTTGATTGAATAGTTAATAGCAGCCAGGTGCAGGCAATACGGGCCGCCCGCCCGCGCCTCTGGAAGCAGCCTGGGAACGCCGGGCGGTGGGGCAGCCCACGGGTGGCTCGGTGTGTGGGCTGCTCCTGCCCTTCCTCTGCCTCTCCGCTTATCCACAGGGATCCCAGCCTTTGTTTCCTCGCCTCGGCGCTGAGGCAGCGCAGGAGATGCGCGCAGCATGTCTGTGTGTGTGTGTGTGTATCTCCACAGACACGGACTCTGCGGGTCGGGTGTGTGCAGGAGTGTGGGCACGGGCACGGGCTGTGACTGCACATGGGCAGATACCCTGTGTGTAGCACACGTGTGTGCGTGCCCATGTGTGTGTGTGAACATGTTCTCTCGGGCAGCTGGCACACGGTGCCCTCCTGGCGTGCCTGAGGGTGCCAGAGCCCTCCTGGCGCTCCCACAGCAGGACGTTCACGTGGCGCTCGGAGACATTTTTCCATCCTGGCACTTCCAAACGCGTCTGCTGGTGTTTAAGCCCGTTTCCATCCCCCAGTACGTATGTGTGCAGTTTCAGTGCATTAATTTTAGAAACATACCGCCTGCACAGACGATAATAAAAAGTGGATGCCAGGGAGAGAGTCTGTCCAGAACTTACCAAGTTAAAGACATTGCTTTTCTGGAGCATGACATGTCTCTGGAAGCAGAGGGCCCAGGCAGGAGTGCTCCAGAAGGCAGGAATATTAGCAGGATGTGCCCAGTTCTAGAGCAGGTCACAGCAGTGCCATGGTCTCAGTGCCCTCGGTCCCCTTCCCTGTGCCACACCATGGGAGCAGCATTGCCAGGCAGCTGAAGATGCCCAAGCTTCTCCTGGCTTGCTGTGGCCTTGGGGTCTGTTTCTATCCAATGTCCCTATTGGAAATGCACTTTTTTTTTCCTTCCCTCCCTCCCTCCATTTCATCTTCCTAAGTGATGCAATTTCCACCCAACACTGTTCTAGAGAAAGATCTACAGCACGTCTCTTCTAACTGTAACTCCTGTAGCCTGCCTGGTTACTGGGGTTACTGAACTCCCAGATTCTCCAAAGACACCCAATGATTTTATACAAACAATTTCCTTACTCTCAGAGCCATCCATTTCCTCCATCACTTAAATATAACCCCAGTTTTCCACCTGCAAGTGGGGCTGATAACACCTTTAAGCCATGGAAAAGGTGATAAGATTCAAGGGGAAAAGGCACCATGCCAGAGCCAAGCCATTCCTTATTATCCTAAGGTTTCAGGTGTGTGCAAAGGGCTGCAGAGAAAAATCAGCTAAAGGTCTGTTCCTTCTCCTGGAGGGGAAATGTTTGTAGGATTGGGGCATATTTAGACGTGGCAGAAATGGGATTCCTAAACAAAGGGCTGGGGGAGGAGAGCCCCTGCGCCACTGCCACCACTCCCACCCTGCAGAGGGTTTCCAGATTCGCTGCCTACCTGCCTGTGGGAGTAAAACTGTCCAGACCCATTGCCCGGCGCTCCAAACTTCCATTTTAGGAGCTGGTGGAAACGGGGTGAGGCCTTTCTAATCCCCTGCTTTCTTGCCAGAGCAGATCAGGCGGGCTGGGAGCCTGTGCTGCTGCTGCTGTGCTGCTGCCGTGCCGCCAACTCCAGTGGGCAGGACTCATCCTGGTCCACACTGGGAGCACATCCAGTGCCACACATGAGAATGAACCCGGTGCTGATTTCTGCTGATCTGGAGGATTCCCCCACCTCGAGCACCATCACGACAACCACACTGGCCAAAAATGCAGCATGTGCCCAAGCTGTGTCCCCTGCCTGGCTGGGTTTGTGCTGCAGCCCTTCGCCTGCCAGTGCTTTGTGTTGGTCATGGATGGAGCCTCTTCTCCATTAATAACCATGAAATAAATTGGACTTAAATGCTGAATTGAAGCACAGCGGTCGTTTATACAGATTTACTTTGGGATTGTCCAATTAGCAGAGGGGGACATGCAATCCTTGGAGTCGGTGTGTAGGAGCAAATTCCTTCCTATGGAAGGAATCAAAGCAGTCTGAAGAAAGGTGTCAGTGCCAGCTGTCGAGCAGGGATGGGGCTGGGCCAATTAAGCTTTGGCCTGAGTTTAGGAAATAAAGATGTGTGATGCCAGATTGATGCTATGGAGCGAGGAGGGGACGCTGACGAGGATTTTGGATGCTGGAGGTGGAGAGAGAGAGCTGCACCACGAGGACAGAAGGGATGGTGAACCACCTCCCCTTGGAAACCTCCCTCTGAGCAGGGCCCTTGGATATCTCCCTCTTCCTCCCCGTTGTTCCGTGTGTGCTCAGCTCAGTCCCCCTGCACATGCACGGACGCCGCACGCGTGGGGCGAGGGCTCACAGATGCAGGAGGTTCATGTGCTGGGCTTGGCTTGCGGCACTGCTGCACATGCAACTTTTTTATTTACGCCCACAATCAGTTTACAACCTCTGGCCAAAACTTCATCTCCTGTATGGGAAGGTTTGGCCTGCGGAGAGGCGTTAGCACGAAGGCGAGTGGGAAATATGAAAGGGCTCTCTATGTGAGAGCAATTCCGTTCGTCACCAGTGCACAACTGTGGTTTTTCCATCCCTCTGGGTTTGGGCTCAGAGATGTCTCCATGCTGTGAGCTCTGCCTGGGCTGCCACAAGCGCTCCCTGTGGCTGGGCAGCTGTGGCCAGGCTCCCACTGGGGCTCTGATCCCTCACTGGGGGTGATGGTGTGGGAGGGACAGAGGGGATTGGAGCCACAGCTGCCAGGGCTGTGCTCCTGTGTAAAGGCAAAGCTGGGAGCTGTACTGTTTGGTTTTTCAGCCCTGGGGCTCTGAGCATCCATTTGGAAGCACTGCCACGTTCCTCAGCTGGAGGGGATGGAGCTGGCCCTGCTCTGAGCAGTCCTGGTGGATTGGCACAGTGTCAGGAAAGCACCAGATCCAGCAGCCTCAGTTGAACCTCGGTCCCCCAGGGAGCACCTTGGGATGCAGGGCTCCCTCCTGGCCCTGCAAATGTGGGGTGCAGGCATGTGCCACAATGCCTGGTTGGCACTGAATTTCCTTGGGAGTTAATGGAAAAGATTAAAAAAAAAGAGTCTTCTTGTAAAACTCAGAAGAATAAAGGAGGATGGGGGAATGAAAGAGCCTGCTGGTGTGCAATTGATCTGCTGACTCAGGCACCCTTCAGGAGGATGGAGGAAAATCCTTTGGCTACAGAACTGCCGAGCGCTTGGAACACCAGGGGTGGCTCTGCTGGCGGTGAGCAGGATCCAGCCCAGCCCTGGCCCTGGCACTGCCCTGGCTTCACGAGCTGAGGCAGATGCTGCTCTCACACATGCAGTGAAGGTGTGGGGCCTCAGCTCACAGCCCAGTGCTGCTCCCACCCCTGCCCCAGCAAAACTTAATTGTTTTCTGCAAAGAAGAAAATCATTTGGGGAATAGATGGAAAAAGGAGATAGCGTCAGGCAGTCATGGCCTGTTCTCCACCTGTTGTTATTTTGGTCTGGCCCAATCAACCTGCTAGCCAGGCTGGAGCCAGAGACCATCTGGAAAAACTGCCGTGTTTATAAAACTGACATGGAGCAGCACCCCAGGGCCCTGACCTCCCACACAAATCTGGAAATGATTAAAATGGCCCTGGCTGCCTTCTCAGTGCAGAGCTGCCTGCGGAGAGCAGCCCACCGCCTGCATTTGGAGTTCTCATCAGCGGGGCTGGGAACGTGCGCCCTCCTCCCGGCGCCCTGCCCAGAGTCCCCGCAGGCAGGCGGCTCGGGGATGCTCCAGGGAAATGTGCCCATGCAGCTCATCCTACAGCACCTCTCCCCTCTCTGAGTTGCCTTGCTTGCTGTAGGCATCAATCCCTCTCTCTGCACTGATCCGCTATTTTTATGGCTCGCTGGAATGAGAAAGTGCAGTAGTATTGGTGACTCTGACTTCAGCAGGACGAGATTCAGTGCCAAAGGCAGTGAGTGTGAAACCCAGTGAACTGGCTGTGAGCTTTGGTGAGCTCCTTCTGTGGGCAATGAACAACTGCACGGCTCCAAGTCTCTGTTGCAGGACTGGCGCCATGTCCAGCCCTTCCCCAGGAGCAGAAAGACTCTGGCAGGGCTTCGGGTTGGGCTCCAGGTTTGGAAAAACCCTCCCAAAGGGCTGCTGCCCTTCCCTCTGTGCTGTTCTCACACCTCCCACCCCCAGGACATTGTTTATCAAAGCAGCTTTGTGTCCTCCGTGTAGCAAAGGGTGCCCAAATTCAAGCCACATTGGACCTTGCTGACCCGCTCTGGCCGGGGACATGTGGCTGGTCTCAGCCTTGCCTCGCCTGCTGGGCAGCAGCCTAATTAGAGAGGTGTGAATAATGAATTATCCGTGACTCCAAGCCATCCATGGAAAATTCAAATCAACCTGCTTTTCAGTCACAAGACGTCAGCAAACTATCTGCCAAGAGAGAGTAGGGGGAGAAGGAAAAGCCAGCCTGTGTCCTGGTGGGGATGAAGGGCAGGTGGAGGTGATGCTGGGTCCCACAGCCCTGAGTCTGCTGGGCTCAGTGGGAAAGGAATGCTCTGCCCCTTGACTTGTGAGCCAGGGCTGGAGCTGCCAGGCTGTGTGATGGATGCTCCCTGCTCCCACCTCATTCCCTCATGCCTGCTGGGCGGGCATGGCAGTGAGTGCAGCCATGGCCAGCACCTGGAGGGGTAGGCAAGTCCTTCCACATGGGGTCCCACACCCAGTGTCCCCCCCAGCTCCCACAGGAGCAGGTGAAGCACTGGTCCTGGCACAGAGATGAAGCTGGGGGTCCTGATGGGGTGGGGGGCAGCTGGTAAAGCTGGCACATGAGTACAGAAGGGGAGCAGGGGCAGAGAGAGACCCATCCACAGCCTCATGGCACGTGTAGAGTGGACACAACTCCTTCTTGCAAACAGGGCTGTCTGGATTGATAGCAAGGGCTTTGGTAAACACTTGCTTCACCCCAGCCTGAGGGGACCTAATCCCTGGAAGGGCCCTGGCCTTGGGCCTGGAGGAGCCCTTTTGGCTGTGTTTATCTTCATCCCTCCCCTGCTCAGCCACCCTAAGCCCTGGCCCCAAGTTTGCTGCCACCGCTATTGTTCCCTATGTTATCTGGGGAGGAGGATGGGGACAGGGATAGGAGCAGGAGAGGCTGTCCAGGCTGCAGAGCAGGGCTGGGGACAGCCAGGACCTTGAACTTGGTGCAGCCGCTGCTGGGCACAGCTGGGCAGGATGTTCTGGGCAAGGCTTGTCCTTCCTTCCAGGTGCAGCCCTGACCTGGCTCGGAGGGTGGCAGCTCCTTCCGTCCTCTCCAACCCACTCCTGGAGCTGCTTGTCCTGCTCGGGCAGGGATGCTGGGAAAGGCACAGTTCCCACTCCCACTCCCAAAGCAGGCAGGGGTTTTGATGGAAAAACGTGTAAAAATGTTCAGTCTGAATTTCAGAGGTTTAATCAGTTGCTGATAACGAGGGGGAGCCCTGTGCTGCTGCCGAGGATCAAGGCTTTGAAACAGGCAGAAAATAGACCTGTCACGTCTTTTGTCCAGGCCGGCTCTGCCCATTGATCTCTCTATCAGATGAGTAAACCGATATATATTAACCCAGAGCCAAAGCAAACATATTCTGGGTGCTGAAGAAGCTCAGGTAAGTCCTTTTCTCCCTGCAGGAAGCTGGAGCTGAAGGCCTGGCTGGGGGGAACCCAGACCAGCTCCTGGCACAGGCTTGTGTGTGGCTGTGTGTGCCTCAGTTCCCCTGCCCTGGGAAGGGGATGGGACCCTCCACAGTGGGTCCATCCTGGGTGGTCCAGCCCCCACCCCAGAGCCCATCTGTTGGCCTTGCTCACCTGCCCCAGGGACATGTGTCCTGGGCACACACGAGCCCTCCCAACTCAGCCCCTTCCACTTGGGGAGATCATTAAATCCCCCCTGTGTGCAGAAGGCCGGGCTGCTGGCTGATAGCCTGTGTGAAAGGAGGGTGATAACAGCAGGAGAGAAACCCCCCTGCCAGCCCCAGAAGCAGTCAGGGGTCCCGCAGCAGCCCCTGCACACACCCACCTGCAGGGACCACAAGGGACTAACAGCCCCTACTTCACTGTAACCTCTTATAAAATTATGATTGAAACCTATTACACAAATAGATTGTGGAAGTAAATTGTGCTGCAGGGAAGTTCAATACTGGGAGACCTGGGGCTGATTCAATCACTGGCCAGGGATGATAAGTGACAGCAGTGGGACTGACCTGGGTTTCTTCTCCCTTGGTACTAAATAACCATCACTTGGGTTTTAAGGGGCAATTCTGGGTGCTGGCACCCACCTACCTGGGCAGTCAGAACTGAAGCACTTCACCAGGACATGAGCATTTTGGTACTTTTTCCCGAGGGGAAGAGCCGAAATGACTCATGCAGATGGGGGTTTTGGTACAACGATTTTTGCGCCTGATCTTTTTAATGAGTTTCAAAGTTTCATTTCCACATGATTGTTTTGGTTCATTTTGCTTCAATTTTTATGCTAAGAACTGTGCTAGATACTTCTGCTTCGAATTTTCTATTAAATGCTGTGCTAAATACAATATATCAAATCCAATTTGACATAAATTGCAGTCTAGGAGTGAGAAGGAGGGAGCATCCCTGTGGTGCCACATGGAGACCTCATCCCCTCCACCATTCCCATCACTGGCCAGCCCTGGTCCTGCTTCCCCCATCCTGGAGGCCAAAGGTGAATGGAGATGATGTTTGTGGTGCTTCACTAAGGACAGAGGGGGGAGGAGAAGGGAAGTGACTTGTCTCTGTCACCGCCGGGCTCTGTGTCACCGGGGAAGCCAGGAGGCCCCCGTGTCCGGCCCGGTGAGCGGCCGGCACTGCTCAGCCTGTCCGGCTGAACCTGACCCGGCACTCTGTCTGTGCCAAGCGAGTCAAACCAAGACAGCCACAAGAGGAATAAACAGATAGGGCTACTGAGGGTGGGTGTGACGCTCCTGGGCTGCGGCCGGTGAGCAGGACCACCGCTGGTGCTGGGTTTGGGCTGCACCTTGCAAAGGCCGGGCGGGAGCCGGAGGAAGCCGCGGTGGCTGCCGGCCATGCCGGGGGCGGAAACCGGGGCAGCCCCAGCGCCACGACCTTTCCTCCCTCTGGGAATGTGCTGCCTCAGCAGGAAACGCTTGGGGCTCTCTAGACGGGGGGCTGCTGCTCCCCATGAGCTGCTAGCTGCAGGAGCCTGGGGGGTCCCGGGAAGAGGCTGAGAGAAGCCCTGGCCAGGAGCATCCTCTGCAGGGGCTTCAGAGAGCAGGGCTGGCTGTGCTGCATAGCGGCTCACACCGAGCAGCCGCGGCAACCACACACCCAGTCACTTGATTTCTCAGGTGGGTAAGAGAAAAGGGACCCACGAGTGCGCTTGGGTGCAGGATAGCCCACCCCAGTTCAGACTGCTCTCACATTCCACTGCAGGGATTTCTGCTGTCTGAGTCCCCCAAACGAGCATTTAGCCTTTTTTAAGTGGCAAAGAACTTTTTTTTGAAAATTAAGGTGGGAAAGGATGGGAAAAGCTGACACTGAATCCTCGTTTCTCCTCTCCAGCCACACTGTGATGTGATTCTTGGGAAAAGCAGCATCTCACTGAGGCCATGGAGCTGCTGGTCCCACTGCAAGCAGCTGGGCAGCCCATGGGGCTGCTCTGTGTGCCCCAGCCCTTGCTGCTCCCGAGTTAGCCATGGACGTGGATTACAGGTTGCCAAAAGGACAGAGAGCCTGGTTGGGCTGACAGAGCTCAATGTGGGCAGGAGGAGGTCCTGGGCTCAAATGCTGCAGAACAAAGTTCAGCCCCAGCTGTGGGGGCACAGCACATAGCAGGGATGGGATCCACGCTGTAAAAGCTGTGTGCTCCCCTCCAAATAAAACCCAAAATGCTTGCTCAAGGAAAAGCGTGTGCTAGCTCAAAACTCAGCCCAGGTGAGTCCCTGATGGCATCCAGGCTTCCACTGAGCATAGCTGAGGGGTTCAGGTTTGCGATGAAATCCCTCAGGTCTGGGGGCCCTTCACAGTGACCAAGCACAGGGACTCCACCACAGCTGCCACCTTCACTTGCCTTCAGCCAAGGCTAAACTTGGGCTTTCGTTGGTGTGGTCCTGGTGCCAGAGGCAGTTCCATGGCAGCAGGGTCAGTCCCTGTAGGTGAAACACCCGGAGGAGCACCAGCACGCACCCTGCATAGGAAACAGGGGCCCGTTCCGGTAAGGAAATGGTGCGAATGCTATTTATTTGCAGAGGTTTGTTTTCATTAACTCCAGCATGAGTCAAACCCTTCCTGCCAGCATTCCGCCCGGCACGGTGCCTCCGGCTGGCACTGCAGGCTGGAGCTGCGGCGGGGCGGGCGCAGGAAGGTGACGATGTGGCCCCGGGGCAGGTGCTGGCCGGCCCGAGTGTCGCTGGCGACTGTGCCGCCCGCGCAGATGTGTCCCTGAGCTGGTCCTCGGGGCTTTCCAGGGAGGCTCCATGAGCTGTGTGCATGAATCACTGGGAAGAGAGGAGAAAAGCAGCGATGATGGGGGAGACTGGGAGGTGGGGGAGGGCTGCAGCAGACCCCGGGCGGAGCTGGGGCTGTTCTGGAAACAACTGCCTGCGGGATGCAGTGCTAATTTTAGGGAGGAGACTGGAAGGACACCCCAGAGCCAAGCTCCTCACGCCTTCACTGCCGCGGCCGGTGTGGTGCGCTGAGCCGGAGCCACCCAGCCCGTATCCTGTCTCCCGCAGCCAGCCGGGATGGAGGCGAGGGGCGAGGGTAAGAATAGCACAGCCGTCCTTCCCGGCGCCCGGCCCCATGGCCAGGGATTTCCTGAGCAGGGCGGTGCCCCCGTGGCTGACGGTGGATGCGGCGCCGCGGCCGTGCCTGCCCATGCACCGGCCGGCTCCTGGTGCTCACACCATCCCGTGCAGCTCAGCGCCAGGGAATTGCTTCTCCTTCTGTCCCATCCAAAAGCAAGGGCTGGTGGTGACCAGCTGCAGGTGTTTCAGGTGTCAATGCCAGCCATTTGTGGGGGAGCCAGGGAGCACGACAGGAAAGAGGATCCAGACTGAGCTGCCGTGGGACCAGTCTGGCTCAGAGAAGGGCCCCTTCTGGGTAAAGAAACAGGGACATTTAAAACCACACTGGTGACAACCATCAGAACCACCCTGGCAGGAACATGTGATGTTTTCCCAGTCTGTTCACTTTTCCCCAGAGATGCTCCAGCGTGGGTGAAAGCAAACCAAAGTTGCAAACGGCTTTTACTTCTCCAGCTGAGAGATGCAGCCCCCCACGCCCTCACCATGCCCTTCCCCTGCAAGCGCTGAGACACTGCAGCAGATATTCCATCCGTAGCCCTCTGTCATGAGCACCCAGCAGAGAGGAACAGCCCCTGCAAACCACACAGCCCTGTAGAGCAAAGGTCTTTGTGTGAGAAGGAGCCAGTTCCCCACCGCTTCCTCCGCCCTGCTGCCTGTGACCCACCGCGTCCTCCGAGCCCAGAGCTGGCCCAGGCAGGAAACAGGTGGGATAAATATTTGTGCAAACCAGAGTGAAGTTTCCCTTGAAGGCTGTGCAATGTGTTTCCCTCGCCGCAGTTGTGAATGGGAAGGTAACGGCCGGCACAGCAGCAGGTGCTGCCAGGGTGGTGTGGGACCGGTGCTGCCGCCTTCCCGGGGAAAGTGAACCCGATACTCTTACTTCACCCAGAAGACGGGCTCGGGAAGCTGCTGGGGGCTGCAGGAAAAGCAATCCTGAAAAAACATAGGCATTAATTGCTGCAGCTTAAACCTGAGGCCCATGGAAGCCCTGCAGGGTAGAGACAACACACGAGGATAGCCACGTGGAACGAGCACACCAGCTCCCATGCTCCTGGGACAGGACAAAAGCTGTTACAGCCTCAGCACAACATTTACAAAGAGCTATGCCTTCTGTTTGCAAGGCTGGTTAAGAAAAACCACCAAATGCCACATCCCCTGCAGGGCTGCAGGCACAGACAGTGCCCACTGCAGGGCAGGAGCAGTGGGACATTGTGGCAGCACACCAGGGCAGTCATCACACAGGAGGTGCTGGCAATCTGGGACCAGATGTTACCCAGTTCCTGATGTGGGATGTTCCCCTGGGGATGTACCCTGCCTGCTGGGAGGGGGCTGGGGTGTGAGAGAAGGGACCATGTGGGTCTGGTGGCTTCTGCAACCAAAGTGTTGCTGGAAACAATGTGCTGGTGGGGTTGGAGCAGATCCAGAAGCTCTTGCTCTCCCCTTGGAGAATGGTGGTCAGGATCTGACCCACTGAGCCCATCAGCATCAATGTGAAGGATGGAAAAATGGATTGGAAAGCCTCTGTGGTGGGAGTCTGCAGCTGTAGCACCCACCTCCAGTGGTGCAAGGGTAGATTCAAAGGCTATCTTCAACCAGAACCAAAACTGAACAAGTCTGAGATCTCAAACGGCTTCATCAGAGTCTGAGAGTGGGAAAGGAGTGGGAATTTTCTATCTAAATAAGTGGGCGAGGGGAGCCCAGGCAGCACAGGATACAGGCGCCTCTGAGCTAACATGCACTCGTTACAGCCCCAACATCTGCTCTCTGACCTCTTGAGCTCCGATTGCCGGCAAACCTGCTGCGGCTGCCTTCCCCCTCTTGGATTTCCTCCTCCTCCTCCTGTCTGCGGAGACCACGAGCTCCCGGGCCGAGGGGCAGGTGGGAGCCGTGGGCTCCTGCTTTCCCCCACAGCGCTCTGGTAGCTGAGCCCTGTGATTTGGGGGCTAGAGGGTGGGGACAGATTCTGCAAACCAACAAGGTTTCACAATAGTTTGCTTAAGGGCTTGTGACTTACAGCTCGTGCTCAGGTGCTCCAGGCAGGCCGGGAGCAGCCCTGTCCTGGCTGCCCACAGGAGCCCAGCCCATTCTGCCCTGGGGGGGCCACAGCCCTTCACTCCTCTGGGGCACAGCTGCTCCAGGGATGCTGCAGGAGGGCTCGGGGAGCCCCTGCTGTCCCCTCGGCACCAGCTACTCACACACACCGAACCTGCTAGATCCAGACACAGCAAAGAGGTGCTCAGCATCCCGCAGGGCAGCTGCTCACATCACGGGGAGTTTGAGACCCACCCAGCAGAAATCAGCACAGCCAACACGATCCTTTCTACTCTTCTAGCTCTCCCCCTTTTTTCCTCCCTCTCCTTCCCCTTCCCCCAAAAGCTCTTTGTCTCCAGGCTCTGTGGAGGAAGCAGACCTTCTGAAAATAAACTCTTTCTGCTTTGATCTGGTTTATGGGCACGCACTGTTTATAGCTCCGTGTGTACGACTTGACACCTTCCCACCTGCGGCCCCAGCAACTGCTTCTTATCACAGCCACTTTGGATATTAACAGGGCAGCAGGGAGGGTGATCTGGAGGTCCCCAAGGCCCCTGCCCCCCCCCCCCCACATCCCACTGCCCTCCCCAGCCACTGCTGCTGCTGCTGCCCCTCCCCAGGCAGGAGGGAGACAGGGCTGGTGTCCCCCTGCATGTGCTAATTGCATCAACCCATGTTTATTGGGATGTTTATCTCTACCAGCGATAATGTCCTCCTAGGTTGGATCCATCCCTTCCCTGCAGGAATTAGCTCATTTTGACCTGTGCTTTCAGCACAGCTTGGGACAGCATTGGATTCCCATGCCTGCCTTCTGACCTAGCGGATACAGGCATGTGGGAAGCAGGGCCAGGAAAGGCCTGCAAAGCTCCAAATCTGCTGAAGTGTATATTGAAGCAGGTGTCATCCACCTGGTCTGGGAATTGGAGCCCATGAAGGCACCACAGCCTGGCTGAGGTCAGCACCAGAGCACCCAGATTCCCAAGGCGGCTGTCACTGAGTGAAGGGGTGCTGGGGGGCACAAGCTCTGTACCAGGGCATGGAGGGCTTCTCTCCAGTGTCAGTCCTGCATGGGGGGCTTTGCTCCAGGCTTTGCTGTGCAGTGTCAGTCCTGCTGTTGTGCTGTGGCACAACGGTGACACCAGGAATAGCTGGGCCAGCCCAGTCCCTGCTTCTCCAGCATCAGAGGGAGGGCAGGCACCGCTGCCTCCTCCAGAGCCTGTTTCACCGAGCTTTCTGCTGTCCTGGAAAGGACTTCGAGATGTTGCAATAAAATGAGTCTGTTAATAAACAAAGCCAAGTCTGGGCTGTGGTTATAATCATGTTTTATCCAGGCTGGCCCTCAAAACGTCTGCCAGGGGGCATCTCTGCTGGTAACACATGAGTCAGCGGCACAGACTCAACAGCAGGTCCCGGCAAGTACCTGTGATGTCCTGCACGGCTCCACCACCTCACCTGCACCAGCAGGGACCAGGGCATTGCACCCGCACGGCCTGGGCATCCTAATGCCACATGGGACCCCAACATCCCCCTGCCTCCCACCCCCAGCTCCTCCACTGGCCCCAGGCAGCCACTGCCCCAACCCAGTGCTGCAGAGGCGGCCCCAAGTGCCACATCTTGGCTCTGACCATGACACACCAGTCCCTGTCCCCCCATCTCTGCATCTCATGGGTCTCTGACTGTGCCCACTCTGCTCAGCCTGAGCAGAAGAAGTGACAGCAAACACCTACTGTGGTGCCCAGGTCGATTGGCTACACAGAAGATCTGTTGAGGGTTTGGAAATTTCTCCTTCAAAAGGTGGGGAAAAATGAAATTTCAAGGCTCGTTCCCAAGTCTTGGATTAGATCAGCTTTGGTCAATTCTTCCACCCTCATTCAGACACTTCTGAAATACTTTGTTTTCACTTTGAACATACAGAATGTTTTTAAGTGCATTTAATTAGCTTATATTTCATGGGGGAAAAAAGAAATCATTTGGATTCGGAAAAAATTAGATTTTTTGCAGAGCTCCAATGGTGGGAGCATATTTTCAAGCAGAGAAATGAATCAAAATCCACTTTTTTCCCACCATACTGATTGCAGCTCATTGATAGTTTTAAGTGAACAGGATTTCTTTAAAACATTCCCATTGGCTCTGGTAGCAGTGCTGACTCCCAAGTTCCCACCCCATGAAAGGAGATGGTAACACTCAAAACTCGAGTTGAAAGCCAGCACAGAGGTGCGGTGGGGGAGGAGGACTCCTCGCTACAAGGTATTTCTGAGGTCAAGCACGGCTGAGCAGCGAGCATATCCCCACTGATGCCAGGGGCAGGTGATGCTCCGCGGGCCTGGGACCCCCGGGGCCATGCTGTGCTCAGGGGAAGGGACTCCAAGCCCCAGCCCCGGGGGAGCAGGAGCCCTGCCCGCGGGGCACGGGCTGTGCTGGAGCACCTGCTCCAAGGTCCCGGGGTTACCCAATCTCCAGGCAGGCTAATGCAAGCGCTGTCTTGCACAAGTGCCTGTTTATCAGCATATTTTGGGGCTGAGTGGCGGCTCAGTGAGGGCCGGGATGGGGATTGCTCTTGGCTGTTGAGCACTCGGGGCTGCAGCCAGGCGCCAAGGAACAGCCTGGGCTGTGGTGCTTCGAGCCAGCAGCTCCAGTGTACGGAAACACGTGGAAAGCAGCCCAGAAATCCCAAGGCTTGGCCTGGTGCGGGGAATGACTCTCCCTTGGCATTCTCCCCCAGCACATCACCGCCTTCCCAGAGTCTGCCAGGGCAGGGGATCCCACCACCCTGCAGACCAGGATCCCCCAGTGTGACAGGACCTGCACCTGGAGCTGCCAGCTGGATGTGGGAATTGCTGTGTGAAACACCCGGGGGAAGGTCTGATCTGCCACACACCACATCTCACACGGGCTCTGCTCTGTGCATTTCTCACCCCTTGCTTTCCACCCCTCCTGGCTGTGATCCAAGCCCCAGGTGAGGGTTTGGGCTGAGCAGGGGTCCCTGCCACCTCCCCAGGGAGCACATTAAACACATCCCTGTCCAACCCAAACCCTCCCTTCAGAGGGAAACCCAGTCATCCTTTTAGGTAGACACTTGCTGAGGCAGCATCCCATAGGAAGGGTCTGGTTGTGTTTCAAGTATTTGGGGAAATCCTCAGGGGCTGCCCCAGGCACAGAGTCAGCCCAGCCTTGCTTCTCAAAAGTGGTCAAGGTAAAAGGGACCTGGCAGTCAGTAAGGCAGGGGGTAGTTTCTGAGCATTACCTGTGAAGCTAAACAACTACAAGAGCAAAGGAAGGTGAAGCAGCTCCTGTTAAGGAGCCTCCTGAGGACACACTATCACAAGTAATGGAGTAGTACCTGTATCCAGGGTTTCAGTGTTTCTCCCAGGCTCTGGAGCACACAGAGCAGGACTGAGCAGTGTGCCCACCCAGCTCCCACAAGGTGTGCAGCGAGGAGAAGTCAGCCAGGACCTCAACTTCTGTTCGGCACAGAGGCACCTCTCCCTTCTCCTCCCCAGCCCCATGTTTGGGTGGCGAGGGCCTGAGAAGCATTTCAGTGGGCACATGCCCAGCTGTGCACGGGGCGAGCCAGCCTTGGCCATGCCCCCAGAGCCTCCATCCCCTTGTGCTGCCAGCACTGGCATCTTCATGGCCAGAAGCGGCGATGCCCGGCCAGCAGCTCACCCCACGCTATCAATCACCGTCCAGCCACACAGGGCCTCCCACCCCGAGAGCTCCTTGAAAGAAACTCCTGATTTTCAACACCTACTTAAGGCACTTGAGGCTGCGTCGCTGCCGGCAGACGTGAGCTCATGCTGGGGCTCGCAGGCATGTGCCACCCTGCTCCAGGGCTGACGCCCACAGCCAAACATCTCCCCCAGCTTCTGGCTGCACGGGCAGGCGCCAGGCGAGCACCATCTGAGGAACAAAAGGGGGGGTCACAGGTGGACCCCCCACGGCCTGCGTGGCTCCCAAGGCCTCAAGGTTTTAAATAGGAAAGTTTCATCAGGACCTGCCTTCTCCTTTGTGCTCACTCGAGGGTACCTCCATAGTTCACTTGAAGATGTGGGTATTAGTGAGTGTCCCCTAACCATGGGGGCACAGGAGAGACCCCCTGTTTGCATGCCCTGCTGATATAGGGACAGTCCTTCAATATTCCTGAGTTTGTGACTCACCAGCCCAGGGTTTGGGAGGGGGTTTCATGCAGCATCTCCCCGGAGAGGTCCTGCTGCCCTGGAGCACCTGTGCCACAGAGATGGAGTGCAGTCCTTGGGATAGTGGTCTGGTCTGCCCTTGGGGCAGTCAAGACCTTCCCTCTCCAGGTGATGCCTGAGTGTGGCAGAGCCAGAGGAAGGTCCTGTCTCAGCGGGAAACTAAAAGGCAGATGGCTTTCAGCTGCTTCTGTGCCAGGGTGTGAGCAATCAAGCCCTAGAACTCTTGCCAAAGGGTCACTGTGCCAAAGGGTCACTGTCATCCCCCAGAGGAACCATCAACCACAGGCAGCGAAGCATCTGGGGTGCCACTGAGGGGGGGGCCCTCCAGGCATTCAGAAATCGGGTGGGTGGGACCCGAGGAGAGGCTCAGCCCTGTCCCTGTTCCTGAGCCCATGTGTAGGCTGGACTTGTGTCTCTGCGGGTGCCCCCCACGGCTGGGCAGTCCCCTGGGATGAGCATGGTCAGGATGGACAGCTCTCTTGGTTTCTCACCAGCCCTTGGCTACCACAAATGTTTTCTTCTGGCTAACCACAGCCCCGGCCACGTGTGAAGGTCCCAAGCCCCAGGAGAGGAAAGCCTTTGGTGATTTCCCTCTACTTCATGCAAACCAGGCTCCTGTGAACACCACATGAAAGAACTGAGTGAGGGAAATGTCACAGGAAAGGTTCCCAAGAAGAAAAAACTTCATGCCCTGTAAATGGACCATGTTGACAAGGTAAAATAAGGCTGAGACGCCAAGTTGTCCTAAACCACCTGGACAAGAGAAGCCCTGTGTGCAGGGCCACCAAGCAGCCTCGATGCACTGACTCCCAAGGCATTTATGGTGGGTGAAACAGAAGAGGTGTTTGACACCAAACACACATCTGGGGTGAGGTCCCTCATGGGGTGGCACCCTACAGAGGCAGGGTGTGCCTTATAGGACAGGCAGGAGCTGGGGAGCCTGCTTAGCATCCCAGGGCAGACCAAGGGTAGGTGGGGATAAAGGGGTTAAAAATCCAGGAAAAAGCTGCAAATGGATTTCACAGATGGCCCTTTAGCCACAACTGCAACCTCCACAGGTTGCACTCTGGTTGTGTGGGTCCCTGTGGGTGCTGGAGTTGGGGGGAGGGAGAGCAGGCTGCCACTTGGAGACCACCCTCCCCTCTGGCAGCCCCAGGAGACGGCGTGGGGCAGAGGCTGGGACACAGCAGCGTGGCCTTGGTTTCAGCAGGAGGCATGGAAAATAAGAAAGATGAGGTCACTGCAAAGCAGTCGTGTAGGATGTGATACAGGAGAGGAGTGGGGCGTAAGGAGGAACAAGGAGCTATTGTAACCTTGCAGAGCAGGGAAAAAACAGCTGTGGGGATGGCAGGTCACCTCCTGCTCACGCCAGGCATTTGGGATTTAGCTTGTCTGAGGTCACACAAAACGGGTGTAGGAGAGGAGTGGGTGAAAGGAGGTGGTGGAGGCCAGGTGGGATGCTGCGGTGGAGGCACGGACAAGGCTTTTCTCTCCATTGCACCAGTCCTGCTGGGGGAAAGTACAGCAGGTACTGGCACAGCTATTTCAGCTACAGAGAAACAGCTGGAAAACACCTGGCGCAGTGCTAGGAATGCTCTGTGCATGGATCTGCCCCGTGTTCAACCCCATCGTACTGGTCCCCAGGGCTTTCCCTGGGGACAGGCCATGCTTTGGGGGTGCTCAGAGCCTGTGGACCATCTGTGGGTGGTGGCAGGGGCTGGAGTGGGCTCTTGGGGACAAAATCAAAAGCTTTTCCCTCATCCTACCACCCTTGGAGCCTCCCACGTTTTTTAGCTGCGCCATGCTCTGCCCAGTTGGTAGAGGGTAGCTCCATACTCCATGGCACGGGGGATGCCAACGGGAGGCACAGGAGGTGCCCATTGCCCCGTCTGGGGCCGTGCGCTCACCTGAGGCTCCAGCCCTGGAGCGGCTCCCTTCCCTCCCTCTCCGCGGCACCGCCGCAGCCCCCCAAGCCTCCCGTGTCCCTCTCCCAGCCCTGGCCGGCCCCGCGGTGGCCGGGCGGCCGCGGAGCTCCAGACTTTCTGTCTGCACGGGGACTTCCCGTCCCCGCTCGGCGCTGCCGCCGCGAAACCAAAGAGCGGCTTGTTCGGCTGCCGGAGCCGCCTCCGCGCTGACTGCCCTTCTCTGTTCCCGCTAGGAATAATATACCCAGGGCTTTGCGCATAAATTGAGTTTCGCAGAGCCAGGCTGGTGGGGAGACTTTAATGGGAAGGAAAATAAACTGTGTACTCGGCACGCGGGGAGGTGTGGTGCTGGCAGAGGGGCGCCGCGAAAAGGCTCCTCTTGGCTTCTTTTTTCCCCCGACTTGTTTGCTGAGGGAGCACACGTATGCACGCCCGCCTGTGCAATGTGTTTGCTTCCCGGGATGCCAAGGAAAAGAGAGGCATTCTAAAGTAGCTGCTTGAGAGCTCTGAGGCCTCTGAGCTGCCGAATTGCATCGGTGACAGCAACCCAGCCTGGCCCTCGGAGGTGGCGTCTGCCTCAGGAGAAGCTGCTGCTTTCCTCCCCAAATCGCTCCCCTCAGGGCTCCGGGGAGGCTGTGGTGCTGCGGGCACGCAGGAGGGATGTTGCCGTGCCGGGACGGTGCCAGCGTGTTTGTGATTTCTCAGCACAATGCTGCGATTCAAGGCCTGGGGAAGAGCATGAGTCACGCTGTGAACTTCCCCGGCCAGTCACCGCTGGGAAACACGCTCACATCTGCTCAGCCACCCTCACAGTGCCTCTGCTCAGGAATAATCCCACCGCTTCTCCCTTCCCGCCTGCTCCCGGTGCCGGCTGGAGCTGCTCCGAGAATATCAGCAGCCCAGGGACGAGAGTGCAGGGGAAACAGTGAGAGAATCCAAGAGGGGGGAAACAGCACCGAATCTGGATGCAGAAGAAAAGTGTCTGAGTTTAATTGCTTTGCTGTGCACGGTGGACACGAGCCAGGACAACGCAGGGTGCTTTTGGGGCAGCTGGGACCTGCAGCCCCCATGCCCCCCCTCCCCCCCGGCAGAGAAGGCTCTATTGACTTAACTCTGAGGTTGCACCTATTCGTGTTTGCGAAGCCTTTGAAGCCCTCGGGGAGAAGCGCAGGGCCGTCGGATGTGCCTGTGACTCAGGAGAATCCGCCCCCTCTATGACCAATAATTACCCCGAGCGGGAGGAGGGAGGCCGGGGGGTCAGCGGGCATCCCCCCACCTGCGGGCAGCCCCGGGCGCAGGAGGGACAGGACGGGCTTCCCCGGGGCCAAGCTGGGGCTGGGAAAAGTCCACGGGTTTGGGAAGCAGTGTTTGCCTTTGAACACGCTCACTGTCAGCTTTCACGAACGTCAGAAATACAAATGGGAAGTGAAATCCCTCTTTTATAAAAATATTTGCTTTAAGCTGAACGAGGGTTGTTAAGGGAAAGGGTGGGTTTGAGGTTTTTTCAGTGCGATGCTCCTCTCATCCTGCTCCCCGGGAAGGCAGCCTCCCCCCGCCCCGATGGTCCCCGAACCTGTGTCCCCTCACTTCTGCAAAATCTGCCCGAGCCGAGGGGGTCCCAGGGAGCAACCCTGACACAGCTCAGGGCAAGCAGTCCCTCAGAGAGACCGAATGCTGCTTTTCTGCCCTGAAGCCCAGCCCGCAGCTCGGGGGCGCGGGAGGTGCCCCCCATCCCACGTCCAGCTTCCTGCGAGGAGAGCCATCCCACGGCGCGCCGGTGCCTCCGTCTGTGCCGCATCCTGCTGAGTAACACCGGTCCACATCCATACATGGGGAAGAGCCGGGCGAGAGCCTTTCTCCTCTGTCAGACCTCTCCCTCGCTCAGTAAATAACATTCCTGCTAATGCTGGTATGTAGGAAACTTTCCAGCTCACGTCAGCGTCGCGGCTCCATCGCCTGCCCCCAGCAGCAGGTCTGTGTGGGGCAAGGACAAACCCCGGCCAGACTGGGGTGCAGAGGGGGTCCCTCCTCACCCACTGCTTCCGGTTCCACCTGTACTGGCAGCATTTTGTTTTGGGGAAAATACAAATCTCTCAGATGACTTGTTCCCCCTCGTTCCCCCTCGGGGGTTGACAAAGGGGTGCCTGTGAAATGATGAGTTCTCCAAGTGACTAAGGCACCAGTGAAAAGCCTCGTTTTGCATTAGCCCAAACATCCTGACAGACCTCAACTCCTCTGCTCCTGCTGCAGCAGCTCCCAGGGTTGGGCATGGGGTGAGAAAGAGCCAGAGAGAAGAGGCAGCGGGTGCAGGAAGGAACCCAAGCACCAGCACAGCAAGACTCTCATGTCCCTGGCCATCCCTGCTTTGGACAGCCCGTGGGTGACTCAGGAATCATTCCCTTCTCCTGCTCAGCCAGAGCTTGGGCTCATTCATGAATCATCTCCTTTGTGTTCAGGCAGAGGGGTACATTGGGGAAGGCACTGGGGGCTTCCTCACAGGTACAACACCATCCTGGGTTCCCCCTTGATGCTCTTTGCACCAAGCTGTGACACTGGGCTGGTGCTGAGGTGTACCTTTGTTTGCCAGTTAAAGCAGCAGTCTCTACATGCTTACAAAAAGAGGGTTTAGGTTTGTCCTAGAATTGCTTGGGATGGTTTAGCAGTGTTAATTCAAAGAGTTCTCCAAGGCTGTCTTGAGGACCTGACAGGACCCTGCTCAAGTCTGGCAGGCAGGGGTGCTTGGGGTCCCTCACCCTCTGCATCAAGTAACCAGGGTGGTGGAAGCTCAAAACTGACCCCAGGCCTGTGGTGGTGGTAAAGATGGTCTTGGCAGGTGGACCTGGGCTATGAGATCCATGCAGATCCAAGAGCGTATTCAAAGCTTTTGCTGTTTGGTTCCAGGTTTACCCCACTTGGGATGCAAACATGCACAAAAGCAAAGCTTTGGGCTGTCTCCAAATACCCAGAGCTGAGCATCTGGGCTGGGCTGATCCCTGGAAACAGGTGCCAGAGCTTCTCTCCCTGCTGCTGGCAGACATGGCCAAAGCCTTCCCCAGCACCTTCTTGAGCTGCTGCCACACACTGGGGCTACCCCTCACAGCCACCTGTTGGCTGCAGACGCAGTGCCCTCTGCAATTTGGGAAAGGCCCAGCCACAGGCACAGTGCCTCCTGTGGCTCTGTCCCACTCTGTGTGCACCCACACAGTGCTGCTTCCCGGTGCTGCTTCCCTCAGCACCAGGCCTCTGGGACCCAGAAGGGGAATTTTTGCTCTTGTTCCTCAGCAGCCAGGCATTCTCCTGCGATGGCCCAGTGTGCCAGACACCCCCCTCACTCGCCCACACCCTCCAGGGAAATCACACCCTCATCCCAAACTGATGCAGTCAGGCTCCAGACTCATTTTATGGCCTTAGAGGGAACTCTGTGGCTCAGGGATGAGCCCACATGTGTGGCTGTGTATCACAGCCCTGCAGCCTTGAGAGAGGGGCCTCTCTGGTTATTCCCACTGCAGATCCAGGTGGACACGGTAAAAAGGGTGCTGGTAGTGCCAGGAAACTGATATGTTTTCATGCATCACTCCAGGTCACAGTGTGGCTCCCTGGTAGAAAATAGGAGTAGGAGCCACAGCTCTGGGACTCAGCATGGAGACAGCCTGCCATCCACTTGAGCCCTTCCTGGCCTCAGCAGAGGAAATGTGTGCTAAGGGCTGCTGGGGACAGGCTGTTTCCTCCCGTGGGCTTTTCCTTCTCTTCTTTGCCCTATTTAGGTATGTAAGGATCAGTGGAGGAAAGCTTGGCTGGCGTGGGGTGTGCAGAGCTGTGGATCATGATGTGGGGCTGGCAGGTCTGTGCATCCTCCCTGGGATGGGGTTACCCTGCCCATCTCCTTCAATCTCCCTTTGGCCAAGGATGCTGTGATAAATCCCTGCAGCGGGTCCAACCCCACACCAGCCCTGGGGCCACGAAGTATCCCTGGCTTCGCACTTCCCATGAAGAGGCCGGATCCTGGTGCAGCAGTCGGGCTGCGTTCCCTCCTAATACACCTATGTGAAGCCAGCAGTGGGATTTGGCCCTCTCTGTGCATCCCTGACAACCTCTCCATGAGTAATGACACAAACGTGCTTCTCGCCCTGTCCCCACGCTGGGCTGCTCACCGGGGCGTCCGCGGGCTCCGCTCGCGCTTCCGCGGCTCTGCTTTACATCAGAGCAGCTCCCGTCCGTCTGTCTGTCTCCTCTTCTCCCCTCGACGCAGCTTCCAGACAGTGTTAAATGCCCAAAAGGAGAAGCAAGCCAGGCAGCAGGCTGTAGGCAGACCAGGGGTCAGGAAGCCTCCCCAGCACCACGCCTGAAGTGCCAGCCTGGCCCCTCCTCCCCACCGAGGTGACAACAAGGACATTTGCTCATTGGCAAGTGCTGAGAGCTAATCATGCCCCCGAGTGCCAGGAAACCACCTGGAGACTTGCCGAGAGGGTGAAAACTATCGATGGGCTCCCCTGGATGTGGTGGTACTGAGAGGAACCAGAGCAGCCTCTGCCTCAGTGGCCCCCGCTGTCACCTCCACTGCTGTTGGGGATCGGCTGTGCCAGTGTCCTGCCCTGGCTCTGCTCAGCCATCCTGACAGCTCAGCCCCACCGGGCAGCTGGTGCTGGAACACTGCCTGAAACTGGATGGAGGAAGGAAAGACCTGGATGACAAAAAAAGTTTCTCCCAGAGGATGAGGCTGCAGGCGAGATCTCCATGTGCTCCCGCCCCGCTGCCGGACATTAGAGGACAGATGTTACATCTGTAACAAACTTTGCACTGGCAGCCTAATTGCTCATTTGCTGTAGAGCTCTGCAGTGATGTGTTTGTCTTAAAAGCAGCCCCTGTGGCTGTGGAGTTGTTCTGAGACACACAAGTGGCTGTTCATGCTTGAGGTGAGAGAAGTGCTGGGTTCCCATTGCCTCCAGCAATGGAATAATCCAGGTAGAGCAGTGCAGCTGGTGAGGGGTGGCCATGGGTGCTGCCGGACCCTGTGGGTGCTGCCAGACCCTGTGGGTGCTGCCAGACCCTGTGGGTGCTGCAGCAGCACGTGGGTGCTGCCAGAACTGCTGAGGCACTGCCCACGTGGGATGGCCATGGCTGGGAAGTGGGTTTGTGCCCAGCTGTAGTTACGATGAAGGGAAATGAAAATAAAAGCACGGTGTTTCCAACTGTCTCCTAACATGCCCCCAGATGTGGTGGGATGGCTGTCTCAGTGCTGCTGTAGCCCAGCGAATGGGATGGGGACTGGGGGAAGACGTGGCTAGGGCCTGGCTGCAGTCCCTGCAGGAGCCCGGGATGCCAGTGAGATAATGAGAGGGGATGTTAAACATTACTGCAGTCACAGGGCTATTTATCTGACACGAACAGAGGCAGCCGGGAATCCTCCAGGGTGCACAGCTCAACTTAGACCCCATTAAAGTTCCTTTTATTCCCTGTGTTTTGGCTGACATTGAAACAGTGCCTGAATTGCTCCTGCGGGAGGCGGTTCCACGCCTGGCGTCAGGTCTGCTCCCGCTCCGGCCAGCGGCCGGGCTCCTGCTGCCTCTGCTCCTCCATCCCCCTGCACCCCCAGACACCCACACGCCAGCCTGGAGGGGGCTGAGCAGGGCAGGGACAGGCAGCTCCAAAGGGCAGGGCACTGCTGGTGTGGGCAGAGCCACAGGAGAGGAGCTGAGGGTCCCCTTCGATTCCAGCCATCCCAGGACTCAGAGGGCTCCCAGCTCTGGCCAAACTCTGCAGGATGGGGACAAGAGGGAGAAGCCGAAGGGGCCATTTTCTCGGAAGCCAGGCTTGTGCTGCCTGCCTGCAGCCATACTCCCGGCACTGCTGCTGCCAGGAACTTATCTCCCTCTGCTCTCAGAGTTTCCTGGGGATTTTTTTTTTTTGTTCTGAATCAGGAAAAAACCTCAAAAACCTCACAGAGATTGTGCTGTACCTGGGCAGGAGTGCAGCGGGCTGAGCAGAGCCTCCCTTTAAAGAGCTGAGGTTTCCAAGCCAAGTCTGCTGTGAATTAGAAACGTGTTTAGTTTTTTTGGGAGGACACACCAAAATAAGACAATTCAGAAAGTTCCCAAACATTTTTTGGACCTCTGAATTCCTGCCCCCCACCTCCCCACTAGCCACTCCTGGATGTGGCTTTAGGGCTGCCAAAGGACCATGGTCAGGGCAGTGGTGATATGGAGCTGCTTTTTCAAGCCAAGCTTTGTATGGCCAAGCCGGATGCCACAGCACCAAGCCGAGGGGATGCCCAGTGAGTGCAGGTGCCATCACACCATCACCCACCCTGCATGGTGTCTGCAGAGGTGAGCAGGAGCCAGGTGCTGCTCCCCGAGGCAGGGCAAGGCAGGAGCAGAGCAGGGCAGCCAGAGGATGGGGAATTCGGATCCAGAAGCGGAACAGACAATTTCCAAGCCGTCGTGACGGTGCGCGGTGATGAGCCGGGGCTGCTTCAAAGGGAACCAGCTTTAACTGGATCAAACCCCGAGCCAAAAGCATAAACACTAGGAGGAAGTTTGGCTAAAGTTAAATCATGTTTTATTTAAAAATCTCCCTCTCCCTGTTGTAAGATGGAAACTCTCCATCTGAAAAGTGAAACTAAGATTGGAAACAGTCTGCAGTCATTAAGCCTATGCTACTTTTTTTTTTCTCTCCAGCTTCTCAAGTAAAATATCAACTGGCTCCACTGTCAGGGACAGGAAACATTAGTAATAAGTTCATAGATTTACATTTTCTCCAGGGAAATACAGGAATATCAGAGATCAAAAGTTGGAGAAAGGAGTTATTTTTATACAGTGATTTGCAACCAGCATTCATTGAGGGGAGTAAATAAATTACAGGCCCTTCACTTTGGGGTTGTTTAAGTTCTTTTTCTTTAATGCTGTCCTTTTTAACTACTGTAGAGAGTCTGTCAGGCCTTACACAGAGCAGGGAGACTTTCCTGCCTGCCAAAGGGGCTGTTCTCCAGCAAATGTAGTTGGCCACTGCAGTTGGTTGTCACATGTGAACATACATAGGGGCCCGTGGGTAGGTGGGCATTGGGGTGGCTCAGGCTTGGATGTAGGACAGGCCAGCCTGATGTGGGGGGAAAATATGGGGAGATGGCTCTGCTGGCCAAAAAGGTGCATTTGGGGGCTGTTAGACCCAGCCAGGTACCCATGTGAGGCAACACTACTGCTGGAGCTGGGCAGCACTGGGGCTGTTGGGGCCCCAACTCTGCCTCCACTGCTGGCTCAGCCCAAGCAAGGCAGTGTCTGTGGGCACCCCGCTGTCCAGGCAGGCAGGGGTGGCCCCATGGGCTTCACTGCCACCCAAGGTGTCCTCCCCCACAGCAAGGGGCTTGTGGCACCCCTGGCTCCCCGGGCAGTCTCTGCCTGAGCTCGTGTCCCAGTGCCCTGGTACACCCAGTGTCCCATGCTGGGTCTGCTGCCACAGCCCCTGCTGCCCCACACCATGGGGGACCACAGCTCCCAAGGCCATGTCCCCCTCATCTCCAGGTCACCCGCAGGGGCTGGACTCCTCTGGCAGGGTCGAGGGTGGCAGGGAGCCAGTCCCAGCCATGGTGGAGACACTGGAAACTTTGTCCAGGAATTTTGTCTGGTGTCATCAATTAAAGGTGAGGGACTCGCTGGCTGGGCAGGATAATGAATGATGGTTTTAAGTACAACTGGAAAAACAATAAAATACTCTATTAGGGTGACACAGCTGTGAACAATGAACATTAAACAACTTCACACTCGCAGAGCTGCTGCAGCAACACTTAGCCCTGGCGCTTGATGGATTCCTGTTTGGAGTGCGCCTCGCAAAGCCACTCTCCGTCCACCCCGGGCTGGGAACTGCTCTCTCCTTCTCCTGCTTAAAAATACATCCACATAAAACGTGCTTTAAGAATCCCTTAAGGTTCATTAATGTCACAGGCAGGGGAGGAGAAAAGAGTTGGAAGGCCTTGAAGTACATGTCGGAAACACTCCAGAGAAAACTGTAAATGCTGCTGGGATGAACTGCAGGCTCTGGAGGATCAGTCATGCTGCAAGACTATTTATTTTCCAGTCTATTTTAAACACTGGACTGTTTCAGATAAGAGTTGCCTGTGGTGGCAGACAGGATCGTGGGACTGGTGTGCAGGAACTCATGCCAGATTCATTTCTGGGGAGTATTTCCTCCCTGCCTTGATAAATCTGCCTTGTCTGCTGTACCAGGTTACTTCCTTTGGAGTTCTCTCTCCTTATTATTACTTATTAAAATTGCCTGCAAATAGCACTTGGGCTTCGTGCAACATCCTGTATGACAATTCATCCTTCTCGTTATCTCAAAGCTGACAATTCCCACCAGGGCCAGAGAGGGTGGGTGGAAAAATGCCTTGAGAAGAAACAGAAATGGCCATCCCTTCTTTCAAGGCTGGAGAAACCACACAGGGGAGGTTGGAGAGAGCAGGAGATAAGTGGGGACTTCCCCCCTTCCGGGACAAAACCAAGAAAGGGAAGAAAAGAATCAAAACTGGTAACACCTACGAGCACCCTCCTTCACCCGCTGGTGCTGGGGTCCTGGGCTGGTGTTCAGAGGGGTCAGTGAACCCCCTGCGACCTGACCTTGCAAACTGCCCCCCCCTTGCCTAGATCTTATCTAGGAAATGGTGCTCAGGTTACACAGCTTGGCCGTGCAGGGCTTTTGGCTGCAGAGAGTGAACCCACATCTTCCCTCCGCACCTCCCGACACGGCCGTGCGGAGAGGCCCGGGCAGGGTCACTGGTCCCTGGACTTTGGAACTCTGCTGCATCCCTTGCTGTGGGGAAGAGATACAACATTTTGGTGACTAGGGCTGCGTGGAGGGGCAGGTCTGGGGAGCTGAGCTGCTGGTGGAGCCCGATGCTTGTTCCTATAATAGGGCTGCAGATGGCATTGGGTGCAGATGCTGTGCTGGAGCTGCTCTGGGGACGACTCTCCTCACCTTCCTGTCCTCCAGGGCTTCATCCTCAGCAGCGTGAGCCGGTGGGTTGAAGCTCCTGGCCCTCATCTCACCCAGTCCTCTCAGTCTGATGGAGTCGAAAAGTCCACTTTGACTCCTGCAAGTGTGGGGCATTGCCACTGGGGAGCTGCATTGGTTTGAGACCGTTTCCACCCTGAGCATCCCTCGTGGAGGCACAGCAACAGCTTCTTTGGCTCCATCCTGCCAGCCTTTCCCAACCCTGACCACGCTCCATCCAACTCCTCTGCCAGCTCCCAGCCTGAGCCATTCCGGCCCAGAGCAGCCTTTTCCTGGGGACGTGCTCTCCATCTCTGGCCTGGGCACCACGGCCCTGCTCGGGGATGGTGCTGCCCTGCACATGTGGGCTTAATCACGGAGCATCTGCTTCCCATTGCAGCCTCCCAGGGCAGGTTTCCCTGGCAGCCTCCTGCAAGGGTGATAATTTTATGTACACAGGCTGCTTCAGCGAGGTATCAGGAGAGCTGGGCAGCAGCAGGGGCACAGGGGGCTCTGCCCTGGTCAGGGGGAGCGGGGAAGAGGGGGGCCAAGGCAGTGCAGAGGGAGAGACGCTCCACTTCCCACTGGGGCCGTAGGGAAGCTGGAAGCAAGTCTCAGAGACACTTGGCCCGGCACAGCAGCATGGAGGGATGCCAGGGACTATTTTGGGAAAGCTTGCTCATGGTAACATCCCAAGCCCAGGGTAGCACTGACATGGTGTCGCTGGCACAGCCCGACCCACCCGAAAGCTGGCGGGTTCGCGAGACGGCTCCTCGTGTGCGGTGATGGGCAGCCCCAGCGCCAGGCAGGAATCTTAACTATCACTTCCCAGCCACAGGTCCTAGAAATGGCAAATGCTGCTGGTGCCAGACGATGCATGACTCCTCCAGACATTTTGGAGAAGCCTCTGGAAAACTGTCTCTTCAAGGGAGCTCAATTTTGGCTTTCTAAATTGAGGCTTCCCAAATTACTTTTGGAAGCATTAGCCATTATTATTTTCCTTCTTTCTGTCTCATCGCAGTATTTTCCCTGACACTTGGTGATAACAGTGTCCAAGCGCTTCATGCTCCCCAGGAGGGGTCCCACGCCATAATACCCCCAGCTCCCACACTGTGACAGTCCCCACACCATAACAGCCCCAGCTCCCACACTGTGACAGTCCCCACACCATAACAGCCCCAGCTCCCACACTGTGACAGTTCCCACTGCTGTGCTGGTGCTGCTGTCACTCCCGTCCCCAGGCAAACAGGGGTGATGCCGAGCAAGAAATTCTCAAGTCTTTCCTTGGCAATGGGCAGGGAGCACTGCAAACCCCATCTGTGCTGCAAACCCACCCAGCAGAGATCAGTGCCAGGGGTTGCCAAGGGTACCCAAGTGCCAGGATGAGGGGCGAGAAGGTGGCTGTGGTGGGGTAGGGCGGGGATAATCCCGGCATCCCTGTGGCCAGGGGCTGCTGACAGCAGCATATCACCCTCTGAGAGCACTTCAGCTGCACAAGGAAAACCTCAGAGCACTTTGATCTGTGCCGAGTCTCCTTGATGGAAAGCAGGGACCGGTGGTGGTGGCTGCAGGATGAGCCCTTCAGCTGCCAACTCTCCTGACTGTCCCGGTGGGACAGGGCTGGCTGCCCCTGCAGCACTGAGCAGTGCTGGCCTCACCAGTGGGGATTGAGGGGGCACCCAAAATGCATGTACACAAGCAGGCTTTTGGCTTGTCTGCTGGGTACACCAGCTCCCTGCCACAGGGCTCAGAGACCTCCTTACAGCTGCTGCTGTGGTATGATATTCCTCACTGTGCATGGAAAAGTGTGCATGTGGAGGTGATGTGCCCTGACCAAGGGTGCAGAGTCAGTATTGGAATGTGATACCTGCATCCTTGTTCTCTGCTCTGCCAACCTGCCCTCACTCAGTGCCTGGTGGCTTTGCAGGTGTTCCCCATCCGAGGCTCCAGGTGCTATGGGGAACAGCTCCAGCACCCAGGAGCTCAATCCCAACCTTGGCAGGGGCTCCCTGTCCGGGCTGCTCTCAGCACACCCTGCCACACTGGGGAGGATGCTCATGGGGAGGATGCTCAGAGGGTGAGGAGAGGAAGGCTGAGGGTGCCCCATGTGCAAGTGGCTCCTTGGCACACATCTGTGCCACAGACCCTCTCTGCCCCTCTGCTTGCTGATGTTATCCTCCAGCCAGGAGCTGGAGCATGCCGGGAAAAGCTTCCTGCATCTGCACTCACAGCCTCCCCCACGTTCCCTCCCACCACCCTTTATTTATGGGACAGCTATTTCCTTTCAGAGAGAAGTAGCCAGCAGTATGAAATGGCAAAAGGGTTTGAATGAAAACAAGGTGTTTGCTTAAATTGCAGAAGATTTGAAGTTTCCCATGGGTGATGGTGTGTGACACCCCAGCCTTCCCTTCCACCCCTGCAGCTGGCAAGGACTGCAGTCTCTGCCCCTCAGGCACGTGCCAGTTGCTGTGTTAGCTCCTGAGATGCTCTGAAGACCATTTGAAGGAAACCATTTGCCATTCATCACAGTGTCTGCATTCAAAAACTGGCCTTCAGGTCCTCACCTGAGTCTCAAGTCACAACTATGATTTTTTCCAGCAAATGTGGGCCCCATGTTGCTGCCCTCCAGCTCTGTGTAAGGGATGATGGAAAGCTATTGCTGTAAAGTGAGGTTTAGGGGGCAAAATTTGGATAATATTGATCACAGACAGCAGCTGCCATAGCCAGGGCAGTAAACTTTCCCACTCCAGTACTTCTTTTGACCTAAAATAACTTCTGTCAGGCAGGTTGAGACCCCAAACTATAGGGCCATATCTGAGGATGCTCTGACCATTGTGGTGGAGGTATCTGGGGGACCAGGTCCCTGCAGCTGCACACAGGCTTTGAAGCCAACCGGATGGGTAGGACACAGGGAACACTTCCCAGCACTGTGGTGTTACCCTGGCTGGGCACCTCTGCGCTGGCTGGGAGCTCCCTGCACCTCTGTGTTTGCTCTGTCACCACCTCGAATGGCAGCAGATACCTTCATAGACAGAGGGAGGGCTCTGTCTCTTCCTGCCCCTCTCCTCGGTGAGTCGGAGCTCCAGTGCCAGCCGCTCGTCCTATGGTCCTGGGGTGACATCCTCTCCTGACACACATCGGTTTCCTGCGCGCGGCTCTCGCGCCACTTCCTACCCCGCTTCGGTTTCCACCAAGCACTGCGTGTCACAGAGTGTGTGGGGGGAGGAAAGAAAAAAGAAATAAGATGAGTAGCTTTTCTTTCTGTGGACTGCACAGGCTGGGCAGGCAGTGCCCGTCCCCACAGCCTGGGTACTCAGGAGCATCCTGGCACCAGCTCACCCATCGTATCCGTCTGGGTGAGGAGAGGTCATGTCCTGTGGTCACCAACGCTTTGACACCAAAACTCACTTGTTCCCTTATTAACAGCCTGATTTCTGAGGTTGGTGAGAAGGGCAGGTGCTCTGCCCCTCCCTGGCATACCTGAGCTGCCGGGGCTGGGTGCTGACACCCCTGTCTTGATTTTAGGGCAGCGGGGGGCTGCCCTGTCCATTGCTCCCTCCCCTGCCCGCTGCAGGGCCACTCTCCAAACCCACTTTCTGCCTCATCAGGGAAGCGGGAAAAGCGATCAATGGCTCCAGCTCTGGCTTTAGAAAGTGGATTAGGGCCAGTGAATAGGAACTGTCTCTCTAATGAAGTGCTATTACCAACAGGCTAATTGAGTAATGACATAATGCAGGCCCTTGAAGCTCTTTATAACGGACCATGACTCCGAGCAGTGACACGCCGCCACTTCCTCGCCTTGCCCTGCTCTGCCTCCAGCACATCGAGGCAAAGGAGGCTCAATGTGCAGCACCGTCCTCCCGGAGCAGCCACAGACAAAGTGTCGCCAGCATAACCCTGCGTGGAAAATGCGGAGGTGGAGGGGAACCCGGACTAATTAGCTCGGGAGCCGCCAATCTCCTCCATGTGAAACGTGAGCCTTTTTATTGGGAAAAGTAAAACAGGCCTCGCATTGCTTTTAGGGAGCCCAGTAAAACAGAAGGTGATCCGTAAATATGTATGTTATGCTGGATTTAAAATACTTTCTGATGATTTTCTAGGCAGATATCCAATAAGTTACAGCACAGCATTGCTCTTGTAGAGCGGTCGGTGCAGGCTGGTGGGGAGGACACAGGTCACTCCTGTGCATGCACCGGTGTCCCTTGTGCCAAAGTGTCCATCCTCAGGTAAAGAAATCGATTATATCACCCTTATGGCAGGTCGCTGATGCTCTGCTGGTGCAGCCCTGTGGTGGGCATCACCCCTTGTCCCACTGGTTTGGGGGCAGGCAGGGAGGCAATCGCTGACAGCGTGGCCGTGCCCAGAAAGACGAGTACAGACAGTCCAAGACCACAGTGATCCTGCATCCCAGACCACCTCCATCCACAGGGAGACATCACCTCTATTTTAATCCTCCAGCCTTGTGTCCCTTCCCCAGGCCTGCCTGGCTCTCTCTCTCTCTGCATTTGCTGTGCTTTGTCTCCATGGGAAGACTCGCACCTCCCCAGCCTCACGCTATCAGTTCATCATCCGATTAAAGATTAATTTGAGATTATTGCTCATGTCAATAGCCCAGAGCCAGAAAAACAATGGCTACACCTGCAGCTTGTTTGTGAGCCCTGTTCCTTATGGTGAGCTGTTAATGGATGGGGGCTTTCACCAGGACTGCCTGTTGACAGGGGCTCTCTGAGCCCTGCACCAGCACCTGCTGCCCTTGTCCAGCCAGGAATAACCTCACACACCTTCCGAGGCCTCCCACATCCCAGCCACCTCAAGTGGGAAACCCACGTTTCCTCTGCTGATCACCCCACGAGCCATCCCTGCCACAAAGCTCCGATCATTCCCTTCCCCAAATCAGAAACAGCCACCCAGTGATTGGCTTTAATAAGGGACCTTTCCCTGGATTTTGCCTGGTTTCTGTTTGTTCAGCTTTTTCTAGGTAAGGTAAGAACCAAAAGAAGAATTAGGCTGCTGCACTTTGTAGGGGCTGAGCTTTGGCTGCCATCTCTGGGGACTGCACACTTTAATGCTGGAAATGCTCCTCTGTAGGCTGTGGGGGATCCAGGAGATCACAGAATCACAAGGAGAACATTTCTGTCAGATAGGACAAGAAAGTGGAAATTTTTTTCCTTTCTACTGCCCTGGAGGTGGGAAGAGGCATTCCAGGGGCCCCCAGAGCTGCTCTTCACCCTCACAACACAAGGGCCAGGTGTGCCTCGTGCCTGTCCGTGAGAGACATGGGGACAGAAAGGGGTAAAACAGGCAATTTTGGGAACTGCAGCCTCCAAATCACTGAGGAGATGAAGCTTAGCCTTTGCAAAGGTGGCTGTAATCCTCCCGCTTCCCTTCTCATCCCCTCTGGGATACTCCAGATGCTAACAGAAGCAGGACAGGGCAGTTTCAAACAGTGTTATGGAAGCCTTAAAGCCCTTTTTAACCCGGTATCTCTGCTCCAAGGGGGTCCCACGGCAGGGTGGGTTTCCCAACACCCTTAATTCTGCGTAGGGTCAGGGAGGGGGGAAAAACACTAGTCGTCTGTGGGAAGAAAAGGCACTTTGTGGTTTCCCTGGAGCCTTTGAAAGGGCTCCAGGAGCTGAGGGGACGTGCGTGCTCATTTAAAGGTCCTGTGGAGGTCCGTGGAAATGAAAGAGCGGAGTTCAAACGCTCGACGCCGCGGCCGTGCCACCGCCCGGGGAGCGCGGCAGCGCGGAGCCGGCACCGCCCGCACCCCGGCACCGCGGCACGGCCAGCGGGGCCCCGCTACCTGCCGGGCGCTTGATTGAATCCCGGCTTTTACGAGCGCTGACACCGTAATCTGTTACAGATGGTCACACAAGGTGGTCACCAAATGGTTCCTCCGTTAATCGCCGGCTGTGTGTCCCCCCCCCCCCCCCCGGTCTCCACGGCTCCCACCCCCCAAACTGCAGCCTGCGCTACCTGGCTGAGACAGCCGGGCTGCGGCAGCGCCTTTACCGTGCGTTTAGTTCCTGCGGCACTAAAACGGAGAGGGGCGAAAAAAGTCATGCTGAGTTTTCACCATGAACCCTTCAGCCTTCGTTGTGCAGCACTGGTTGCCTGGACAAGCACAGGGGACCAAGGGCAGGGGACCACGGCACCGCTGCCAGGGATGCTGCTCGGCAGGTTTCCTTCAGAAAAGGAAATGAAAAAGCAATTGTAATTCATCCTCAAGCCCAGTCCCGGGTGCATTTCTCCATCACAGAGCCCCCAAGGTGTACGGGGGCAGGGAAAGGCCAGAGGGGATCACCCTTGTCTGCAGCAGGCTCGAGCTGCACCCAGGAGTGTCCCGGCCGTGGTCCCCAGCCCTCTGCTCACCCCAACAGCCCTCAGGTGGAAATAGGAAATACTTTTGCAGTAAGAAAATGAGCAGCTGGTCATAAGAGCAGAGATTTGGGCCACATCGATCACCCTGCGACGGGACAGCAGCTGGTCCAGACCTGGGCATCACCTGGGGAGGTCCAAGGCACTGCCGAAGGGGCGGGACATCACCTGAGCAGCCGTGTCCCCAGGGCACAGGGTGCTGGGCAGGGCAGGGAGCAGATGCAGCAGAAACCCAAGTGCCAGTGGGCTGAGCTTTTGTGATTCAGAACAGGCAGCATTTCTTTTTTCCAGTGTTTTAAGGCTGCATTTGTGTTTGAATGCCAGCGGGATTTGTCAGTCGAGCCTGGGCTGTTCACCACCCGGTTTATACCTTCCCTCTAAAAGCCTGGCGTCCCAGCCAGGCGCTGGACAAAGCCAGGAACACAACTGAGAGCAGCAAAGCTTGCTAAGGAGGAGGTTTCTCACAGCTCTCACCGCCGGCCTGACCAATATTAGTTGAAGCCCATTGAGAGGGAGCTGGCAGGAGTCCCCGGTGTGTGCCACTGCGGGGATGAAGCAACAGCCTGAATGACACGGGAAAGGGTCAGGGTCCCCATCTGGTGACAGCCATGGCACACGTGGGCGGGGGGAAGGCACAGCCGGTGCGGGTGCAGGGCCCTGGTGGGGCTCTCACATGTCATCGGAGCTGCAAAGCCAACCCCGGCCGGGGGCTGCTGCTGCTCCCAGCGTACCCACTCCTCGATCCTCCTTTCCAGCTTCTGCAGGTGGTCCGTACTCAAAATTGGTCTTTTTTTTTTTTTTTTAACTATTTAGCTGCTTTTGCGGCTCCAGGATTTTATGGATGGAAAGCTGAAAGTAATTAGTGCCCCTCCCCCGCTTCCTGTTGGGAAAAGGAAGAAAAAAGCACACACAAGAGCAAACCCAAAACTTCCTGCCCTGCTTAATAATCGAGTAATGAGTCCAACTCGGCTGGGAAAGTCAGTTTATACCGGGTGAGCTCTTAATTAAAGAAGGGCCAAGCAGCAGCTCTGCTGACTTTTACAGCCACACACGTCTTCCTGCTCCGAACAGCCCCTGCGAGAGGCGCTGGGAGCCGGACGCCCACGGGCTGGAGGGGGATCAGAGCTGGAGGGTGCCTGCTTTTATTCCCTGGTTGGAAGCAATGTCCGTGAGATAGCACTAAGGAAGTGCGGGGGGAGGGGGGAGAAAGAACAAAATTGCATCCCCTGGGGGAGGCAGGCAGCAAGCCTGGCTGCAACTGTCCCTGAAGCACCTCAGATGTGTAGGAGGCTGGGAAGTTGCAAGGCAGGTGCTTTGGGGCACTGGGAGTTTCATTATGGAAATCCTGGAGGCAGGTATGAGGGGGTACTCCGGAGGACCCACCCCTCGGTGCCCCCCAGGTATGGAGGCAGAGGGACGGCCCCACCTGTGCCGGCTGAAGAGCTCTTCGGTGACAACAGGATGGACACACCTCTGCTGCCGCACCACCCACATCGGGTCGCCCACCAGGAGGTTCAGCTCCCTGAGGCATCTGGTGCTGGAGCCATCTCTGGGGAGGCTCAGGATCCTGCCATAAGCAGTCCCATCATCCCAGCAGGGGCACAGACCTGCTCCCCATGCTCAGAGAGTGCTGAGGGACAAGGACAGGCTACAGGTGCTCCAGCAGTTCCGTGGGGAAGCCAGCACCCACCTAGGCAGGCTGGGAGGGACAAGGCAAGCCATTGTGCTTTCCCACACAGAGCCTGGGAGATCCACTGCACCCCCAGCCCACACCACTGCACAGCTGCCCCAGCCCTTTGACAGGAACTGACTCAGCCTGACTTTTCCTCTCTAGAGAACCAACTGCTTCACAGATCCCTGCCTGCAAATGGCACTTGCCAGTCACCTGCAGCCAGAGGCCAGGAGCACCAGGTAGAAGGAGAGCTGAGCCCAGCCCCCTGGTCCCCAGAGCACTGCCCCCTCACAACTGCACGTTCAACCCAGGCACCCACAAAACCCTATTATAAATTAACCATTTTATTGAATATCAATAAACTGTATATAATTATATAAAAAGTTTCATCATTACAAAATTGTGGCACAAAAATATAAATACCAGTGTACCTTTGAAATGTAAACATCCTCTTTGTAATGATTCCATGAAAACAATGTCCAAAGAAAGATGCATTCAGGAGGCACCTGTCAATACCCATAAATAGGGCTTTTGGCACACACCTGTCGATGGGCAGCCTTGGGACAGGCCACCATTGTATCAGCTGACAAGTGCCTGCTATTAGTCACAGTTCTCTTGAAAAGCAGTTGTTAAGAGTCATATTAACAGGTGCTTGAGTGCATAGCTGCTCTGTAAACAGGGCTGGGGTTTGAAATGGCTACCCCTGCCTTTCATGGACACTGTTAATCTCGCAGGCATTGCAAATTGTCATTGTGCTGGGGAGAAGCAGCTGCTTCACAACTACTGGGATACTGTATTATTGCATAGTTACACCTTCTACAGGCAGTGTATATACACTCGGGGTGGGGGGGAGGCAACGTTTTGTCCTTCATTAAAAAAATATCGGTTTTTAGAAGTTACCAAGTGGTTACGATGTTAAAAAGAAAAAAAAAAACAAAAATCCAAAACAAACAAAACCAAAAACCACCAATAGAAAAACCCCACCCCCCCAAGCTACATGGTTGCAGTGTTCGGTACCGGCGTGGGGCCAGGGTGCAGGTCCAGCCCTGAAAGGTGCCTCTGGCAAGAGGGGGCACCTGCTGAGGGGCTGTGGCAGCAGCAGGGCAGGCTCAGGGCTGTGCCCCCCGAGTCTCACACACTTGATTTGCCACCCACACTTGCCACTGTGTCCAGTCCTGCACCCCCAGACGCCAGGATGGGAGAAGTGGTCAAAGCACCAAGCCTGTCTGAGTTCAAGAAGCATTTGGACAATTCTCTCAGGCACATGGTGCGTGATTATTGGGGTGTCCTGCGTGGGGCCACGAGCTGGACTCGATGATCCTGATGGGTCCTTTCCAACTCAGGTTATTCTATGATCAGGCTCTTGCATTGCACTGGAGGCACCGAGCGAGGAGTGTGAGGGTCTCAAGGGCCAGAGGAGCTGCGTTCAGCCCGGTGCACACTGCAACGGCGATGGAGGAATCTAACTCCTAGAGAAACTAGTTATAATATAGGTTTTTGTGATGCGAGAGGCCGGGGGAGTGGAGTCCAGTCCTCAGCGAGAGCCGGAGCAGCCTGTCTCCTCGTGCTTGTGGAGCAGCGACATGCGGGAGAAAGTCCGGGAGCAGGTTTTGCACTGGTACTTCTTTACATCTGAATGGGTCTGCAGGTGGGCGCGGAGATTAGAGCGGTCAGCAAAGGCCCGATTGCAGTGTGTACAGGAAAAGGGCTTTTCACCTATGGGACAAAGAGAAACGCTCCCAATTAACCAGTGCATCAACACATGAGGAATATCAAAGAAGGAGCCATTCATTAGCCAAAGTTTGTGCAGAGCACAGTGAAAAGAAGTGCTGGCTGTTATTGTTCGGAGGGAAAGACGGGTATGTACAGCATTGCTCGGGGAAGAACCGCCGGCTTGGGAATTGCCTACTCCCAGAAAAATCTCTCCTATGAACCACGGAAAATTAATGCTGGAAACATCTGCAAGCAGCAAGGCTGCTGCACGTACAAACGAAGACACGATACTCGTCTCCTGCCCGGAGCCAAGCAAGGAGTTTGCAGCGAGGCAGGAAAGCCAAGTGCTGTGTGTTAATTATATCATAGCAGGCAGCGGCTGCGAGGCGCCAGCCCAGGGTGAGTGGAGCTATTTCCTCCGCGCTCCCCCTTCTCCTGCCCAGCTCGCATTGAAAAGCCTGGCCAGGGCGAATTCCTCCCAGAAAGACTCTTTTGGAGGAAACAAATGTGTATGCTCAATTTGGAAAGCACAATCAAGTCTACCCGGCTTCCTTCAGCCATCATCTTTAGCACGTTAAGAGGGTGTGAAATCAGTGCCAAGTCACAATTACGCTGTCCCGCAGCCCCACAAAGGATGCTCGGGAGATGCATTGTCGGGGCAGCGGGGTGGGCTGCAGCTGCGGCACCCGGAGCCGTGCCAACAGGTGCCTCCAGCACCTGCCCACAGGCCTCGCCCAGCCTTGCACATCTCAGCAGCGGGTGTGCTTGGAGCCGGGCTCATCGCTGCCAGCGGTGGGCAGCCGGGAACTGGGGCTCTGCCCTGGCCGGGAGCACTCGGTGTGGGCAGAGGAATGATTTCGGCATGGCAGTGCCCAGGAGGGAGGGCTCCAGCAGTCTCACAACTCGTTTATGAAATCCTGGTGAAGTGTGTGCTGTCGCACTGCGGCCAGTGGACCAGCTCCGGGGAGGCACTGCAGCTGCACAGGTTTACAGGCTGGGCCTTGACCCTGCGCTCGGTTTCAGCCAAGAGGATATTTAAAGGACATTTTAGAGAGATGTGCCAAGGGGGTCTGGGAAGCCCTTATCTTCCCAGATAACAGCCGGCCCGCCGATTCGCTGGGGGCAGCGGAGCAGGGAAGCGGGAGGCGATAAGAGAGGGAGGGAGAGGGAGAAGAGGGGACCTTACCGGTGTGTGTCCGGATGTGGCCCTGCAGCAGCCAGGGCCGGGAGAAGGCCTTCCCGCACATCTTGCAGACGCAGGGCAGCGTGTGGCTCCGGATGTGCATCTTGAGAGCCCCCAGGCTCACATACTCCTTCTCGCAGTATTTGCAGCTGAAAGATTTCCTGGCCTGGGCGTCGCAGTGCAATTGCTTGTGCTTGGAGAGCCCGGCGAAAGTGGAGTACGCTTTGGCACACTGGGCGCAGCGGAAGCGCTCGGCGGCAGCGGGGGCCGAGGCCGGGCTGGGGGGCCCCGAGCTCTTGCCTTCATCTTCCTCGCTGGAGAGCGCCGTCAGGTCCAGGGCGGGGGTCGCGCCTCCCGCCGCCTCGCTGCCCGGGCCGCCCGGGAACAGGCTGGAGAGCAGCCCCGCATCCCACACCACCGGCGGGTAGTAGGCGCCGGGGCCGAGCACCTCGGGCGGGGGGATGACGGGCAGAGGGCACGTCTCGTACAGCAGCGGGGCGGCCAGCACTGCGGGAGGCGGCGGCGGTCAGTGGGGCCCGCTGCTCCGGTAGGAACGGCAGCGAGGGGCCCCGACCCACCGCCGCGGGCTCCACGCCCAGGGGCGCGGGGTGCCCAGCCCACCCGTGGGAGGCTCAGTGGGACCCGATCCCAGCCCATCCATGAGAGACCCGCGCCGCACCCCGGAGTCAGAGGGGCAAAGGGACCCCAGCCCGCCCCATGGAAGCCCAGAGCCCCTAGCCCGCCCCGAGGCAAAGAGGATCGACCTCACATCACGAGGGCCCGCGCCCCTGCCCGCCCAGCCACGAGGGATGGGGCGAAGGGGACCCCATGCCCCTGCTCATTCCCGGCACGGGAAGCTCCCAACGCACCCATGCCCAACCCGCGAGGGAGTCCCCGGTGCCTCCGCCCAGCCCAGGGTACCAGGAAGCTGCTCAGCATCCCGGGACAGCAGGAAACACTCAGCATCCCGGGACACGGAGGATCCCGCGCCCAACCCCATGCGACGTGCACAAAATTGAAAAAAACCCACAACACCCCCCAAAGTCCCACAGCTCTGCAACCCTGCGAAAAGTCGGTCAGTCCCAGCCCGTTCCCGTGTGGAGCCTTAGGAAGATTCCACACAGGAGCCCCCACCCCACGCCACCCCGCGGAGCGCCCCACGTGCACGGCCCGTCCACGCACCGGCCTGGCTCTCCAGCTCGCTGTAGTTGGGCTTCTTGCTGGCCGAGAAGTGCTTCTTCACCAGGAAGGAGCGCGGCATCTTGCAGCCCCGGAGCCGGCGCCGCGGGGCCGCCGCGCTGCCGCGCCCGCTGATATGTGCGCGGGGCCGGGGGGGCGGCGCGGGGCGGGGAGGGCGGTGCGGGGCCGCCCCCGGGGGCCGCAGCCAATGGCCCGGGCGGGACGGGGCGGGCACCGGGCAGGTGTTGGTCCTGCCGCCGCCGGGGGCCGAGCCGAGCCTTGGGGAAGGACCCGGGGGCTGCTCCCGGGGGGCGGCCGTGCCGCCCGCCCGGTGCCGGAGTACGAGCGCTGGTGCTGATCCAGATGCGACGGGCCGTTCCCGGCTTCTCTCCGAAGTGTTTCCCAGTGCCGCGCTCCCCGCGGGTCCGGCCGGTGCTCCGGAGGGAAGCGGGCAAAGAGCCGTGCGGGTGATCCACGGCCCATGCCCGGTCCAGACAGACCGGACGCGGGGGGGCTGAGGAAGGCGCTGTGCCCAGGGGCGATTCCCGGGCCCCCCACGTTTTCCTGTCCTTCCTATGCCCCACGGCTGGGGACTGCGGTGCAGGTTGGGACGAGCCTCCGCCCTGCCCCGCTGGGACACGGTCCGGCAGAGAGCAGGCTTCGCCACAGGTTAATAAAGGTTAATAATCATCCGGGAAGAGGCAATGACTTGCAGAGGAGCAGGATGGATCCCGCACGGCCCTCGGTGACTCCCTCCCTCTGGCAGGGGTCAGGAGCACCTGTCCAGACATGCAGGGAAGGTTTTGAGCAGCAACCGCCCAGCAAGCTGCCCTCTGTTCTCTTCCCTCCTGCCTTCACCTGACTCCTTCCCACGGGCAGTGTGGGTCAAACAGCCCTGTTGAGGCACGTGCTCTGTTTGGCTTCCCCCTTCCCAGGGAACGTGTGCCCACGGGAAGGTGTCCAGGCCTTGCTAGCGGGTGCTGGGGCAGTGGTGAGCAGAGCTATACCAGTCCCCCAAGCCTGGCAGTTAGAAAGCTCAGCCCAGGCTTCCAACTTATCCCATCCCTCTGGCTCACGTGGGGGTTTCCCTGCTGGAAGGGCTCAGGGCACGGATCCAGCCACCTGCTGCAGGAGCAGCACTCAGGTCCGGGCCAAGACAGCTGCTGGCGGCAAGGCTGCAGGAGGAGGAGGAACAGGTCCTGCTGGGAATGCCTCCTCTGGCCCTGCCACTCGGAAAAGCACCGTGTGCTGGGCCACTTGTGACTCAACCCCTGCTGACCACGCATTACTCTTCAGCCTCAACCACATGAAATGCAGAAGTGGGAGCAAAGCTTTCCACTGGCACGGCTGCAGCACTGAGCTCACTGTCAGCTTTTCCTCAGGGCAGGAACAGCTTGGAAAGCCTGTCCTGCCAGCCATGCGCATCCTGACCAGACCAGACGCATTTGCAAACTCTTACCCTGCAGCCACGTGCTCTGGAGCTGGATCATCCTTCCTTGGCTGTGGAATTGCTCATGGCTTTCAGCAGGTGTTTATCTGCAAAACTCATCCCTGGATCAGTCTGAAGTTCAGGGGAAAATGTGCCCCTGAAGGCCTTGGGGGATGCAAATCGCAGAGGCGAGGTCCCCCCCTTTTCTCTCGGGGGTCCAGAGGTGCAGCAGCCCCTGGGGCAGGGGGCAGCAGCCCGGGTGCTGTGCAGGTGCCTCCCCCAGCCCCTCAGCAGTGCCCCCCCCCCCGTCCTCCACCTGCCACGGATGTGGTTACACTGGGGACACTCATACAAGGAACACAGTGAGGTGGTTTTCTTTCAAGAAGCAAAGCCTGCTCCTCTCTTCTTTCTGAAATGGCAATAATCTGTTCCAATCACTGCATGTGGAAAAAACTTGCCTGTGCTAGGGGAAAAACTGAGACCAAGTGACCTGACCTGCCTGTGAGCCAGGATGCTACAGGACAGAGAGCAGGACACAGAGGGGAGGGGAAGCTCTGCAACGGTTCATGGGCTGGAAGTGGCAGTGGTTTCTCAGCTGTCCCACCCTGCACTGAAGTACTGGGTTCTGGCAGCAGCTGAGCCTTAGGGCAGTTAGACTGGCCACCACCCTGTGGCACAGCTCCAATCCCAGACCCACATGGACTGGCCCAAGGACCTCACATGTACACTCCAACCACCTCCAGAGCAACAGATCTGCTACAAATTCTTATTACTTTCTTTGGCCCCATGGCTCTGTGAAGCATCTCGACTACCTGGCTGCAGAGCAGAGCACCTGGCACCAAGGGAGGCTGTGGTGGGGTGAAGGGAAGCTCTGACCATGAGCTGTGGGGATGGGGTGTGAAACCTCACTGCAAGGCTGGAGAAGCTCCCTGGAACCCACCGCAGCCCCTGAGCCCCGTGGAGGAGGCCGGGGCTGAGCACAGGGCCGGGAGGAGGGAGCCTCGCTCTCTCCGAGATGCAAGACCTCCCTCTGCTGTCAGCGCTCGCCGAGCGGCCACCGCTGCAGCGGGGCGGGGGAGCTCATCCCCTGCACTCGGGTTGGGGAACGGACCGTCACTCTCTGCATGGGGGACTAAAGCAGCTCCCAGAAGCTCCCCTGAATTCTTTGTTTAAACCAAAACGTCTGAGTACCGGGTAAAGACAGAACAAATGTGAGAAGAACTAGAAGAGAGACCCAAGTCTGTAGCAATGACACTAATTTTTCACTAGGTGCTAAGTATTTTCTGGAGTTTTGAGGGAGGAGTAGGGAAGGAAAAGCAAGGTTTCATAGTGGTTTCAACAGTCTGAAGAATAATGGAATTTGCCCATAAAACAGTGAGTTGCTTTTGATGAAGCACAGACCAATGCAACTGTGACATGAAGCTCTGCATTAGGAAAACAAATAAAACCCCAGCCCCAAAAGAGATAAATGCCCCATTATAATTTTTAGTATATTTAAAAAGAGAAAAAAAAGCTTTAGGACTATGAGCACATCCCTCATTTGCTTTTCCATGACTTAACACAGCCTTGGTTGATTAATCCTTCCTGCATTGGTCTCACCAGTATCTGTCCAGGATAGCTGGCCAAGGGCCTCAAAGGAAATTTGCTATTCTCTTGTCAATCAGGTGAAATGAGGACCTGGAATATACCACCAATGCTTTATTATGGATAGGATCCTTGACAAGATCTCATCCCCACAGCATAAGGAGACCATGGGGATTTACCACTGTAATTCCGGATGAAGCAATGCCTGTGCGTCGACAATTTGTCAGACCTATTAGGGCCAGTCGTTAGCTGGAGAAAGATGCACTTAATAAAATAGCTCAACTGCTAGCCTGTCTCCTCCCATCCTGTCTCTCTGTGCTAATTGTCCTATTAAGGCTGACTCCTTGTGCCAGACTTGGGGAATTTCACAGGTCCGAGCTGGCCCGATTGCATTATCACCCGCAATGGGCGCTCAGGGTTTGCGGCTGCACGATCAGGTGCTGACGAGGCGAGAGCAGCTCTGGCAGAAGCACTTCGCTCTTCAGCAGGGACACCCCAAGGGTTTCGAAGTCCAGACCGGCTTGTTCTATACCAACGATTTTTTAACGACCCAAATGAGCTGAACGGCTTTACACCAACCCACCGGTATCATCAGTAAGACGTACCCCTGTGTGTGTCGATGGAGTCAGCCACGGGGAGACCCAAGGCTCCTCAGCAGCTGGGCTCGGTGGAACTCCGTGTGTATCTCAGGGCAGCCCGGTGGGTGCTCAGCAGCCGGGAAGCAGTGCTGTCCACGCTGCTGTTGCTCACTGCTTACTCCTGGAACCGAACCTCAAGCACAACTAGCATGCATATTCCAGCAGTACTCTGCTATGGCAGCTGTAGTGGTCTCCACAGAAAAGCCCTGCTGGACTCTCAAGAGGTTGTTTCCATGGATTACAGGAGGATCCCACCCAAGGCTGCACCTGCAGTGCTCTGGCCAGCTCTAGCACAATTTTATCCACACTCAATCTGAACTGTTTTTCAAAACCTCCATGGTCTGCTCTTTGAAAGACCAAATAAAGTTCCAACTAATCAGAACAAAATATTTAATGGAAGCCAAAAGTTAAAGTTCCTGCATTTCTCAACATCTACTGTGCTCTCTGCAGAGTTATGCAGCTGGCAAGAAGAGTTTTTTGGGAGGTCTTCCACGAGGAAGAAATTAAAAGGGGTGAGACAAAGATAGGATTTTATAAATTAAATGGCCTTTATTTGTAACTTTGTCTTCAAAAGTCAAAAACATGACAAAGTAATTGCTCGGAAGCTCTAACTGCTCCTTAAACATTTTACCAGAATTGCATGGAAGTGCACTTAGAACAGTAGCAGGAATCTGGGTTCCTGGCAATGGGCATCACCAAACCGCACTCTAGCCAGAACCAGAGATCCCCATCCAACCCCCAATAAATTGTCATCTCTTTGCAGGTCAAGCATTAAAATAACCACCTTCAAACACAGTTCCTTTCCCACAGAACCACGAGATCCCACAATTCCCACCCTCCAGGACTGAGCTTCCAGTCCCCATGCAGGTACTTAGTGATAAGTCTGTAACAGCCCACACCAAGGGGAAAACACACTAAACCCAAGTTCAGCTGATGCATGTTAGAGGTCTGGCTGGACACAAAGTTTGATCAGAGGTTTTCAGTGGGGTGGTTTCATTATTTTCAGGGTAAGGCTACACTGCAGTCTGAAGAGCATGATGAGTAAGGTTACTGCTCAAATAAATGAATTAGTGCTCAGTTCTGGGGTGGTGCAGGTCCACTGCTCCAATTGCAATGCTTACATTAGACATCTCAACACTAAAGTGATTTACAAGTTCTGGTCGGGTGTCTCAGACTGTTACATCTCAACAGCTTGTCTGTGAAGTTACTGAAAACATCAAATTAAAACTAAGGAATCTCTGTGCTAAAAGTGTAGGCTTGAAAACAGAGTATCCATTGACCACAGACTGGAATTGTCATCCTGCTTTCAGGGTTATATTTTAATTTTTCTTGAAAGCTACACCTGACTCTACACACATACTGCTAGATGGAAAACCATCCAAGTACAGCTTCAGCTGCTGTGGGAACATTTAGATGAAGAACAGGAATTCAAAATACCTGATTAAATTTGTGATGCAAAAAGAAAGTGCTATGAACTACTGCTAAGTTTTGCCACCAGCTTGCCTTGAGAGATGGAAAAACCAGGAATATATATGAAAATTTTAGTTTAAATAGAAAGCAGAGGTATTGAAAAAAACCTTCTGAATTCCCCTGTCAGGATAAGGCTTAAAATCACTAGAAAACCAGTTTCAAAGCCACCAATTTAATCATAAAGCCAGCAATTATGATTAATATTTGCTAATATAGTTAAAAATTATGTGTTTTAACTAAGACCAACAATTAAGTTAATTTTACAGGCTAGAAATTATAGTAAGAGTAGGGAGGAAAGTAATCATCATGCATAGAACTGAAGTATTTTGGACTAGTTGGTTACACAGTGCAAAGATTTGCTAAGAAAGTTTACAGTTTGAAGACTCATACTGAGGATATGTTTTCCATATAGTTGAGAGGCTGCCTGTAAGGACTGAAACACTGGGAAACATTATGGAATCACAGGTATCAGAGGTCACTTAAAATGAGAGCTGGTCTGACAGTTACAGTTAGCACCTGGAAGTCTCACTAAAGGGAAACAGCTACAAATACACCTCACATACTATCACTTGGGATATGTAAATGAGACTGGGAAGAGATATTTATTAACTAGTTCAGGCCACTCCATTTGGAATGTTTCTGTTTTTAGACAGTCAAAGGAACATAACTGCCAAAGAAACCAAGAAATGGGCTCAGGGAAAGGAAAAAGATTTGGTTCCCACATGGTGATCTACAAATAAGCTTTGTGTGAAGCAAGTAGAAAAATGAGGCTGATAGGGCTGAATGGCAAGAGACCATGATACCAAAAGACTTGAGTGGTACAGAAATATCAAACCAGGATTTGAAACTGAGATAGGATTAAAGTCTTCCATATTTCTGGACGCCTGAGTTAATCTTGGGATGTGCAGGGAGAAGTGCAAGGATGCTGGGCATTTCCCCCTTGTGGAAGCTTGGTTTTACAGTTAATCTTCTAGCTGGATCATTTATCCCTCAAAGAACGCATCAAAACCTGTTCCATCATATCATCTTCATCAGCATCATAATCCTGTGAACAAAGGGGACAGAAATTCTTTATTGCAACAGCCACGCTGGTTAATCCAACAAATAACAGCAGCAAAAGCTGTCCTTCTTTTTGACTCTCCAATTCCTCCCAGGACACCATGTGCAGGGTGGGGTTTCACAGCAGTGGCCATGTCACACAGCCCAGGTTTTTGAGCCATCAGGCTGCATTCCAAGGGGGAGGATACACATACCACAAAGGTGTCATAGGAAAAGCGATGTCGCCTCTGCAGATGCTCCATGAAGTTAGCACTCCTGTAATTTGGATCTCCCCATGGCATTGAGGCACAAATCGGGCAAACCTTCAAGAAAAACCCCAAAAAGCCAATTAGGCCCCAATGGTTAAATCCTTTTACACTGGCAGTAGGGAGGGCAGGGCAGGGACAGTGTGGAGGGTTGAAGTTCAAGGTTTGTGCTGCCACTATTCTATGTGCAAAGTGCTGCCCAATACCTTGCTGGGATATTTGATACAAAAGCCTCAGACAATTTTAACTGATGTCTTAGATCCCTGAAATGGAACAGCTTACTCTTCTCCCACATTCAGAAAATCAGAACTCACTACTCTCCAGGAGAATAAAGGAACTTTTTTTCCTGACTAATCTGGAATTTCAAAAAACTTCCCAGAAAACCGAAAGTTTCAAATTCAGTTCCGTGTTTTGCAATTCCTCTTACATAAGAGGAAGCATCACAGAAAGACTACTAGAATGGTATACTATGGTATACTATTTTTTGCAAGCATTTTCCCCAAAGGCTTGTAGTGTCTTCTTGCTGAAAACAGCACAGAGGAAAGTTAAATGTACGACTTTTTTTTAAATTATATTTTATTAATTTGCTGTGTCCAATTAACTTTGAGTGTCTGCCATTTTTCAAATATGAAAGGAGGATGTGGCCCAGCTGCAGTCAGAGTAGAGACCAGTCACCTCCAGAGAATGCACTGAAAGCCAACAGCAGAATTATGTGAGAGTTAAAGGCATGACCAGCAGAGCCACACTGGACTTAACAGGAATAATTACATGCACTTAGTTCAATTCACTGTTTCAAAGGGCTTTAAGACTAGACTTCGTTGCAATTCTTGCACCAAGACTCTTTATTACCACTTGTTTTGCATCCATGCTGTGCAAAGCTTTGCAGTGTTCAACCAGCCCTTCCTGATCAAAGTTTTTCTCGCTGCAATACGGACAAGGAAAGGTGAAGCGATTTGGGAAGTTCCTGGTTGGGGGGGGAGGAGAAAAAAAGGTTATTTACACATACAAATTCTTCAAAGCAATAATCTTACTTATTCAATTTGGACAAGCTAATTTTAACAATCAGTTTGTAAACTCCTAACAATAGCTTAAGGAACTCAACATTGGCCATATTTAGACTGATCTACAGTTCTTCTACAAATGTTCCAAGTGCCAAATGTTCTCTTTAAATGCACAGGGCACCACACACATGAGTGCACTGCAACCAATTCCTACTTCCCCCTCATCATAAGTGAGTACAACTAAGAGACAAAAAGATAGAAGCTTCTTTTAAAAACCCAGCCACATTGTACAGAATACCCTGATCTTAAAGATGTCCTGTGCATGGACTAAGCAGAAGCAGCACAGCTTGCCTGGGGCACAGTCAGCTGCATGATCAAGGCTCAGTTTTTAACTATATAAAAATTAACACCCAAACCGAGCGAGGAGGTAAAGTCTGCTCGTACTTTAAAAAATTCCTTTTTGTGACAAAAAAGCCAAGTGCTTCAGAGCAGAGCTGTTACCTGTTGTTGTGGAGGGGCTCTTTAGTCACAGCTTTCACACCTTCCATGATGTAATTCTGGTACTTGGAGCATGAGGCCGCGTGGCTGCGCATCTTGGAGAGGTACATCTGTGCAGGCAACAATGGCACAGCAAGTTAGCTCAAACTACCTGCACTTCCTGATACACTCCTGAGCAGAAGCAGCAAACATGTAACCCAGAGCAGCTTTCTGTACAACTGTTAAAGCAGAAAATCCAAATACTTCAGCTGGTGAGGTGGAAAACTTTTGAGATTACAGATCAGTTAACCTGTAACTTTGCTGCCTGTGCTATGTTACACACACCCCTGCTCAGGACAGCTCACTTCTCTTAACCTACACTACATACTATTTTATATCCCATACTATAGTAGATAAACAAAAGCTTCCTATAAAGCCAGTTCACCTGCTCACTGAGGAGAACAGTGTATGGAAAATAACTCGGCTTTTAGGACAGCTCTTGGTATAGACTGATTGCTAATTGTTCAATCCCATTAATGAAAATTCAGATTTACAACAAGGGAAACTGTAACTGAAGACACTGCAGTTTTTTCTCAGCTGGAATGGAGACAGAATGAAGAAATGACCCAGAAATAAACAGTGAAACTAACTGAACCCTTACCCTCACCTTAGTTTGTCTAATTATCCTTTTCCTGTTGCTCTGTATGTGCTACGACATTTTCTTATACATTCACTTAATGTATAAGGGGCTAAAAGCAGCTCCAAGGGAAAGGGAAGCCCAGGAAGGATGTCACACAGGTGTTCAACATGCAGGACACAACAACCAGTAAGTCCATGGAATACACCAGCCATGCAAGACAACTCTGACTCATGACTATTGCAAAAAAAGCAAATAAATTTCTGTTAGGGAGCCAGAGCTCACTCCCTAACCCCCACAGGCACTGTTTCATTACACTGTTTCATTCACAAGGACACTGCCACAGCAGCAAGATTTTACTGTAATTTTAAAATCAGTCTCTTTCATCTGAAATTCACTTCCTGAACAACAAAAAAAAAACTGTGGAAAGAATCCCAACGTTTGGGTGCTGCCTTTATGAAATACCTTTAGAACATATCAGAATGAACATTTTGACCTGATTCTGCCAAAAGCTGAGGAGCAAGCACTTTATTTCCCCCTAAGCAGCGTGGCTGAGCAGGCACACCTCAGGCACTTAATTTCCAACCACCTTCATACCTTTTTGTTGCAGCCATTGCAAGTGGTCTCTGTGGTTTCAATCTGCTTTTCCAGGTCCAGAGCTCTGCTCCCAGGGGACAGGGTGCTGCGGCACACACCACACACTGGCTTTTTGGGCTTGAGACACTCCTGCAGGCACGGTGTGCAGAACCTGTGGTGGAGAAACACGGGTGGGCGGTGAGACAGCCCCCTCCCCCGGGCACCAGCACCACACCCACTGCCCTCCCTGCCCCCTGCCCGCAGGGATAACCGAGTCCTGAGACACGAGATCGGGGAAAGCAGCGGCCCGTTGGCACTGGGGCACCAAGGGAGGAGCAGGAGGATCCCAGGCCGTCCTGCCCAGCGTTATCTGCTGTTGGACAGGGCTCTGCGCCCTCGGTTTCCGCTGAGAATCATAAAGTGGTTTGGTTGGAAACGACCTTAAAGCTCATCTCGTTCCACCCCCTGCCGTGGGCAGGGACACCTTGCACCAGCCCAGGTTGCTCCAAGCCCCGTCCAGCCTGGCCTTGGACACTTCCAGGGATCCAGGGGCAGCCACAGCTTCTCTGGGCAACCTGTGCCAGTGTCTCACCACCCTCACAGGGAAGGATTTCTTCCCAAAATCCCATCTAACCCTGCCCTCTAGCAGTGGGAAGCCATTCCCCCTTGTCCCAGCACTCCGTGCCCGCATCCCTCAGCAAGATGAGGAACCGAAAGTGGAAGAATAGCGGCTTTATTTCTGCCTCTGCTTTTCTTTAATTCTCCCTTTCACGGACGCTCCAGGTCACCCCTCAGCCGCTGCCGAGCAGCCCGCGGAGCCCCTGCCCTCAGCCCCCGCCCTCACACCGCCGCCCCCCTGAGCCGCCCCTGCCCCCAGCCCCCCCCGAGCTGCGGCTCCTCCCGAGGCCCCGCAGCCCCCGCGGGCCCAGCCCCGACACCTTCCCCCGCCGCCCCGTCCGCCGGCGGGCGCTCACACGTGTCCGCAGGGGACGCGCATGGGGCTCTCGAACACCTCGAGGCACACGGGGCAGGTGAGGCGGGACAGCGGGTCCTGCCGCCGCTCCGGGACCCGCGACGAGCCGCCCGCCGCCATCTTCCGCCGCGCCGCCAGGGGGCGCACTGCGCACGCGCGGCCCCGCCCCGCCCCGGGGCGGGGCCGGGCGCCGTGGGCGTGGCCATGCAAATGAACGCGTCATGGCTGGTGGGAGAGGTCACGCACAGTGGGCGTGGTCTCTCCGATACGCGTGGCCCGGCGCGGGGGCGTGGCCCCGTATCCCCATTCCCGTTCCTGGCGGCGGCCGCGGGGCCGCGCTCCGGCCCTCAGCGCAGCGCGAGCCCCGCTCCCGGCACCGCGCGAGCCCCACGGCCGGTCCCGTCACTGCCCCGCAGACATTCCACGGCCGCTCCATCCCCCGCAGCCCCCGGGGGCGCGGCCTTGAGGGCTCCGCCCCGCCCCGCCCCGCCCCGCCCCGTGACGTCCCGCGGCGGAAGCGCCGTCGCCGCCGTTCAGTTCCGGGTCGCCGCCGCCGCGGCCCTACCCGAGCCGAGAGGGCGGGCGCTCCCTGTTCCCTGCGGGGCAGCGCGCCGGGGGCCGCGCACGGGGCACCGGGCGCCGCCGAGGCAGCGGAGCGGTGAGTTTTGGGGCAGGCCGCGGAGCAGGGGCCGTGCGGGCCGTGCGGGCGCAGCGCGGGCTGTGCGGGGCGGGCGGGGGCGGCGGCGGCGGCTCCCAGAGCCGGGGCTCGGCGGGTGCTGGGGAGGCCCCGGCGGTGCCCGGGGGCTCCTCATCCCGGCACCAACCGGCCCCGAGCGGGCCCCCGCCCGCCCCTCCGCCGGCGGACAGCGCTCGGCGGGGCTCGGGGGCCGTTGGGAGCCGTTGTGTCCGGGAGCCTTGTCAGGTGTTCGGCGGCAGTCCGGCGTTCCTGGTGCTCTCGGCCACAGTAGGAGCAGTGTGTGTGTACCTCGGGAGGAGGGTGCACCTCAGTGCCCGTCCCCTCCTGCTCCCCTGCTGCTGTCAGGGTTTTTGTGCAGCCCAGTGAATCCAGCGTGGTCAGACAGTTGGTTCCCTCGGGTGAGGTTTTGGCCCTGGAGATGGGTAGGAACGTTCTCTTGTCCCACCGGCAGACACTGGACTTTACTGTTCTTGCATCTGCAGGAAATCTTGAGGTTTTCAGGCAATAATTTGCAGCAGAAAACAGCCTCGTTCCTCGCTGTGCTCTGTCACCAGTGCGCTGTTAAGCCTATATTTATCCGTGCCTGCTGCACCGCGCGGCTCCCGAGCCTGTAACCATGGCTGTGCTGCCAGGGGGCTGGGGCGGAGCCCGGGGGGTTTGGTCTGTCCTCGTTTGCAGTTCGACCCTGTGAGCCCTGACCTGTGTGCAGTCCCCGGGGCAGAGGCAGGGCTGGCAGGGGCTGCCATCTGCAAGGCCTTGGTGAAGGACTTTTTATCTGGGAACTCTCCTGACCCTGACGTCTCTCACGTGTAACCGGGTGCTTTGTTTGGTGGGTAGTGGCAGTGGGGGTGGTGGAACTCTTATTCTGACTCCGGTTCCTTGTCAGCACGGGATCATTCAGTGTCCTGGGGGTGTTTCGCTGACGTGCCAGACAAAGATCTCTCTCTGCAAGTCTCCAGTGCAGCTCTTCTTGCCAAGGAAGAGGCTCTGCTGTCTTTGTCCACAGATCCATCCTGCACAACTTGGGGGAGGAACGTGGAGACAGGGGGAACTGCTCCTGGCCCTTATGCTGAGATGTTAACTTAGCACACCACATTTCCTGTGATTCACAGCCTGTCTTTTGACACCAGCACCGTGTGCCTGGGAGCAGAAACTGAACTGCTACTTAACTTTCTCCCCCGCGGGGCTGGCACTGAGCATAACCTTTCATCAGGGAGTGTTAACTGCTAGGCTGGAGGTTTTGTTTGTTTGTTTTCCAGGCCTCTTGGTTGTTGGTATTTTGTGTTTTGGCTCCTTTTGTTCAGTTAATTTTGCTCTTAGCAGTGATTTTCACTGTAACAGAAGTGAGGGGAATTGATCGCTGTTCTAGCAGCTGTTAATACTGGGTGAAAAGTCTTCTCTGAAGTGCAGTTTCAGACTGACTACAGTTGAAACACTGCACTGATTTCTCCCACCTCCCATCAGTTCAAGGGCTGCGTTGTCTTTTTAGGTGAAGAACAAAGCCTGTGGTCTGCTTTTTGATCACAAGTTCCTCGGGCATTCGAGATGGAGTCGCTCGGCCTGTTAATTACCTCGGTTTTGGTAAAACAGCGTTTGGGAGCTTCTTTTGTCACCAGCTGCTTCAGTGCAGTGTGTGAGCTCAGTGAGGTGAAAATGTAGATCAGTGTGCCCATAAAAGCAACTATTCCTGCCAACAAAAGCACATACTGGTAACACAGAAATGGGTTTTGCTCGATTTCAATAAAGCAGTTGAAGGTGGCAGGTGTAGCTTTTTTGCCTAAAAGATGTCAGTTGTGTTTGCAGCTGCTAGCATTCAGCTGAAAACTTGGGCTGTGGTTTACAGGGGAGAGTACCCTCTGGAGATGGCTGCAGAGCTGCCCCAGCACGGGGCTGGACTGGGAGTGCCAGCACAGGGAATGTCAGTGGCCATCAAAAGCCTAGAAAATGCTAGAAATCGAAAGGCAAAGCATATAAACCCTCTCGGTTTAGGGGCAGTCCTGTGCCACAAGAGGGGAAAAAGTAGATGCTTTACCAAGATGAGTAAAGTGAAACTTCTTCGTGGAATTTTTTTAAACTTTGTATCACTATGCATGGAAAGGAAAAAAGGGACAAAAAACCCCCAGGGACTGTTTAAAATAATGTTTGTATAAGTTTTGTGAACTGAAGGGGAAAAATAAAATGGTGAGAAGAGACTAAAAATTTATCCTTCTCCTTGCAGTTTTTTGCTGTGAGTTACTTCTCCCTGGGTTCCCAGAGCCAGGGAAGCCTCAGTGTGGGCTGGAGCCTGCCCAGCTCTGCTGTACCGAGCTCTTGGTGTTGCCTGGTGGTGCTGACTTGGGCAAGGACCTGGGAGAGGAGCAGTGAATGACAGTGAGAAGCAGGACAGCAGCATTTCTGTGGCTGCTCATGCTGTTCTGGAGTCCTAGAGAGGCTGTTGTAGGAGCTGCTGCTCTGTGAGAGCAGGATTACTCTCCTGCTCTCCTGTGGGGCAGGGAGATGCTGTGGGCATCTGGGGTGTGGGCATCTGGGGGTGACTTGTCTTTGTTTTCACTTTCTGTTCCAGGAGAGTTGCCACTGCTGAAGATTCTTGATGCCAGACACTCAACCTACTGCCCAATAGCCATGACAGAGACGAGGTAGCTGCCCCAGCGCGAGGGAAACACTGATTTCAATGGATACAAAATACAAAGACGATTTATTTCGGAAGTATGTACAGTTCCACGAGTGCAAACTGAATGCCTCTGACAACAAGCAGCGTCCTATTAACGATGAGTACTTGCGAGTGGCAGCAGCGGCCTTGCTTTGCCTTCCCAAAATCGATCCCTTTTATAGATTCCGGTTGATTAAATTTTATGAGATGGCTGAAAACTCACTGAGATCTGTGAAATCCTCGAGTTTACATTGTCTCCACAATGCATTCAACATGCTCGAGACAGTTGGAATTAATCTCTTTCTGTACCCCTGGAAAAAGGAGTTCAAAAATATCAAGGTAAGATATTTTTTGTGTAGCCGTAGTGAGAACATGATTTGTTTTCCTTTCTGTTAACACATTTCATGCAGTTCCTTTAAGCCTCCTTTTTTTTTTTTTTCTGTTTATTGGCATGATATATATGTTTGTCTATATACAGTTGGCAAACAGAAGCCATAGGAAAGTTTTTATGTAAAATAAGTGAACTTGTGCTGGTGAGAGTATCCCAAGAGCAGACGTACCTGAAGTTATAATGTATATAAAATAGAAAAAGAGCTTGTTTAAGGTTGTTGTTCAGTCTGCCTTGCTACACTGTTTTATTTCTACTTGGGGATGCTTTCATGAAGGTGAGCCCCTGAGTTGGATTTAATTTCACTCAGTTAGACTTCTGTCTTGCCACAGCTGTTACTGGACACAAGTACTAAGCCTAGTGCATGTTTTCAAGTGGATGCTTTGCTGAGCTTCACACAAATTGTATGATAATGGTGAAGGAACTTCTCCAAAAGAATTGCCTTTAGAATATCTTTTATCTGCTTGTCAGTTCTCAGTTCATGAAGTTTTGATTTTAATGTACTTTCAAATGTATCTTCCTATGCCAGGATCTCAGAGAGAGAAGAGGGAACTCACACACTGCTGGGCTTGGGTGCTGGAAATCACATAGGGAGCTCTCTGCTGTTGAGTTTTCTGTTTTATCTTTTACCTGTTCTTAGATGCTTATTCGAAGCTGCTGCAATGTTTCAGTAATGAATGCTGCACCAGAATTACAAGAACAGTTTTGAGGCCTGAAAGCTGGATAGACAGACTGCTGGGATTGGTGTCTGCAGTCCTTGGCAGTTGTGTGCACTAGCAATGGGTATTTTGGTTTGTTTTTCTTAAAAAGATAGTTTCACTGTTTAGCAGAGAATTTGGACATTATTAGAACATTTGAGAGTTCTCTGTTTCCCCAAGGGGAAACTGCCTTTCTTCAGGATCTCTCTGTAAATCTTCATTATGATTAAGTTCTGGTGCTGCTCCTGTCTACAGTCCAGAACAGGCTGACCTGGGTTAAGCATGTCCCTCAGGTGTGCCAGATGTTGAGGGTATTTCAACTTGCAGAAACTCGTGTCTTTGCTTTTGGGGCTCTTTTAGTGGAATTTTTTTGAATTAATATTAAATTAAATAGAACTGATGTTTGAAACTGTTTAGTAACAGTACAGAAAAAAGTGTGCACCTCAAGTCTATTTAAAGCTGAACTGAAGAGAAGTTTGGCCCTCTTGCTGTAATTCTGGGTTCCTCTTGCCTCCAGCTTGTCCCTGGCTGGGGCAGTTCCTGAAATTCCAGCGTTTTTGCCTTTCATGGTAGACTTCCTGTAACGCAGACATGTCCGGTATGCATAAAAGTTAATGTCAGTGCATAGCAGAGTGATTTAAATCACCAGGGAGGACATTATGCTAATCAGGATTTTAATTTGAATGAAAGCTCTCCTACTTTGAATTTGCCTCATGTGGAATTTCCATCTGCTGAACAGGAGGGCTGCAGAAATCGAGCTCATCTTGCCAAGGGAGTTGCATGTGTTCACAGTCGTTATTATTCTATTTAATTATAATGCTCTCTGTCACTGAATTATCTGAACATCTAGTCCACCACTGAATTTGTAACCTAGTTTTCCTTTTATTCCCCTCCCCTCCCCCTTAGACCTACACTGGACCCTTTGTTTATTATGTAAAGTCTGCTCTGACCGAAGATGATGTAAGGCAGATTCTGAACTACATGGGCTATGTCCCAGAACTGGGAACAACCTATAAGCTCAAAGAGCAGGTCGATGCCATCCAAGTGAAAATGATTTCATTCGAACTCTTTTTGGCCAAAGTGGAATGTGAGCAGCTTCTTGAAATTCACTTGCAAGTGAAGGACAAAGGTTACTCAGAGATCGATGTCATAAACGAGCGGAAGAACAGCAGCGAGGATGTGCGAGGCTGCTCCGAGGCCATGAAGCGGCGTGTGGAGTGCAAGGAGAACTTGAACACTTCCATGGCACGGATGGTGCTCCAGAAATCGGCCAGCGAACGGGCCTCTAAAGATTACTTCAAGCCAAAGGTGAGCAAGCCTTCCAAGTCGGTGGATACGTATGATAATTACTGGGAAAGTAAGAAACCACCTTTGATGAGCTCCCTGAGCCTCAGGAAAGAGCCGATTTTGGTCGATGCGGACGATGACATTAAAGATGAAATTATCCGCCCGTCGCCCTCTCTGCTGACCATGTCCAGCTCCCCACACGGGTGTTCAGACGAGTACTTGCCAACTTCATCTCATCACAATGGCATGCTAAGAACAAACGTCCCTTACAGCTCCTATTTTTCTGCTCAAGAGGACTTAGATTTATATACTGATCACGATTCTAGAGGTATGTTAAATTTTAAAAGACAAGAATCTATTAAGCCTGATGTGTGGCTGTTAAGAAGCGATGCCAACCCCATTTACCACAAACGTACCCACCTAGCCAAAGAGACAGCTTCCCCCAAGTGCCAGAACTGTGGTGTACCCTGCGGCACTTCTGTTTGCCAAAAGTGTGACAATCTGTTCGGCTCGAGGCAGGAATACCCAGCGGTGAAACAGAGCACCTACTCAATCAAAGCACTCCCAAACGACAGCTTGTCACCTGCCTCTGCTCTGAGGGAGAAGTCACAGTACACATCACAGACTCAGAGCCAAGACAGAGCTGCTCAGTTCAGCTCCAAATCCAAACCTTCGGGCACTTCTCGCTGTGGCTTCTGTAACCGCTCCGGAGCCGCGAACACTTGCACATTCTGCTCAAAAGTCTCCTGTGACTCTTGCCTCAATGCTTACTATTATGACCCCTGCTGTAGGAAGAGCGAGCTCCACAGGTTCCTGCCTAACAACCAGTTAAACTATAAATCATCCCAGCTGTCCCACGTGGTCTATAGATAGACCCGATTAGTCTGTCTGGGAAGGAAAGGGGAAGGGGAAAGGGCTATCCTAACTAATGTTCTGACTCCACACTGACCTCTTACCAAAACCACACGTCCAAATATTTGGAATCATGGTTCGGTGATCAGGTGCCAGTTCTTGGTTTTTGTGGCTTCATAGATGCTGCAGATCCATTAGATTTCATGCTGCTATAATTTAGGTAACTCCTAAATGATCATTGCTTTTCAATTTAAATGGGGGAGAGAGCACATTTTTCCTTAAAACTTGGCAGCTGTTGTATTTTTAAAAAGTGACATCACACTTTTCTATTACATCGCAGTCATCTCCTGGCCCAAACAAAGCCAGGCAGGGCTTGAAGATAAAGCCAGAGAATTAAGATTCTCGTTTTCTATGAGCGACAAAACTGCCGGTTTTTGATAAAGTATGACTTCAAAATGTGCAGGAAAATATGTGAATGGCTTGTTTTGCCAACAAGGACTATTTTTTTGACACGTGTCTGCATTTCTTGATCTCCAAAATGCAAACACCACAGCGTCTCTTCCTTTTGTCTTTGTTTCCTCCTTCTCCCCTTCTCTCCCAGTTGTTTATCTCAAGCTTATGTAATCTGAATCCGGGTAATACGTGCTTTATTTTCCGGTGTTGCCAATATCATCCTTCTGGATTTTACTGTATGGTATTTTAAAGAGGTGAACGTGTATCCGTGTCACTCAGATGATGCCTGGAGTGTTGTCCTCTCAGATGAGTATCCATTCTCTTTACTTTCTGTTGCACATGTATTAAGTACTGTTCTTTGTACTGTAAATAGGTGATTTGGAAACAGTTTATTTTTAATAAATGTTTAATACGTTGAGTTCTTAAAAGTGGTAGAATCATTATAATTATGAAGTCTCCCTGGGTTATTTGTTCAGGTGTGACCTTTTGTTTTTCCTTGTACTTTATTTCATAGCTTATTATAGCCACTCTGGCAGACTGATGTTCTTGGCTCTGATCAGTTCTTGGTTTTAATCTGCCTTTTCTTTTTTTTTCCCCTCTGATAAGACTAGCACTAGTCTGAGTGGAGTCTTGTCTAAGAATTGCAGGATTTTGCTTCTCAGTGCACGCTTTTTCTTTGTGGTTATGGAAATTGTAAGTATTAATGTTATGCTTGCTTCCAAATTCATTGCCAAGTCCGTAGTGTAGTCCAGCAAGTAAAGCACTGGCCTGGTTAAAAATCAGAGCTCATTTGTGACTCCTGTTCGAGTGAACCCATCAGTTATGGATGTGAATCAGATAATAACCCTTGTCTATTGCTATAGTACTTGGGAGCCCTGGCTGAGAATCAGGACTCCCTGGTGCTGGGCTCTGTACAGTTTGACCCCCAAACAACACCTGGTTATGAATAGACTTTAGTTTTTTATTAAAAGGAAACTCATGAGAATCCTAACTCCCTTATTCCAACTAGCTAGTTAGCACAAAGTATCAGGCAACCTAATCTGATGTGCAGAACTAAATGTGTTCAAAATATCTGTAAAGAACTCTAGCTGAGATGTAAACTATGTAGTCCACTTTGCACTGAAATTATTCACTTAGGGGTTTTTAACCACTGTTAGAGTCTAGGCTTCTCAATTCAGTGTCCATCAATCCCTGTGTGACACAAACATGCATGAATGATTGTTTGTCTTACATTTTTTTTTTGGGTGGGGGGAGGGCTTCAGGTAGGTAGAGGGGGAAATTATATAGGCTAACATTGTAAAATAGCTAAAATAATTTTAGCCGTAAATGGGTGTCAGAAGCGTGATGGAAATAAGATGGAACCTGGGTCTTACAGAGTGCTGAGAACAATAAGTTACTGTCCAGTTTGCACTAAGAAACAAAGTGAATGGTGTGTGTTTAACAATCAGGGACTGCAACTGAACATAATGTCAAGGTCAAGTACTGCCTTGCTGACCCTAAAGGTTGGGGCGAATGTTGTTTAGGCGAATGATTTTAAGGTTTTCAAAATCTTGTATGTTTTTTATAAATATATATATATATATATAAATATGACACAAATGTAGATACGTTATGTATATAGTGAAGAATTTAAAAAACAATTTTACTATTACAATGCAGTCTGAAGGTGGTTTTCCTTTCGGTGGTTATTTTGGTTTTGTTCACCTTCTGCAGTGTCATGCCTGTTTGGCTGCTCTACAGTGTATCTTCTAGTTCACAAGTTCAGTTTCCATATGGCTACTCACACTACAGTGAATAACTAAAACTGTGATGCCACGTAATTTTTACGGTGACCAGAGCAGGGACTATACTTGCTCTGAAAAAGAAAAGTCCTCTGTATATATGTCATGGAATCCTGTAGTACAAACCTGTGTTGAATTGAAGTGATACCATGCTCTATTTTTGTGTATCTTACTGTATGAGGTTGCTGTGATTGATACAGTAAAATATATGCTAATTTAAAATGCAGGTGTTTTGCATCTGATTTGTTTAAATTAATTTATGTTTTGAAGGAATTTAAAAAAAAAATAAAGAGGCCTTTAAGAAAAGGCTTAACTCTTTTCTTAAAGTCGAGTGCATGTAGCTGTCTGTTCACCACTGTGTTTGCATGCAACCATGATGAGTTGGTGCACAAAGGGGGTCTTGGGCAAACGGGCAACAGTGTCTGTATCGTGGGCCTCAGCCTCCCCAGACTGGGTGTGCTACTTGCAGAACACAGAGCTTTTTAAAACCCGTTTATTTTCCAGCCTTAGCAGCATGACTCAGAGCGTTCCATGGAGCATGTGAGCCGGGATGTCAGCAGTCTGCAGCAGACTGAGGTGGGGTGGGAGCAGGATCTGTGTGCCATGTGGAGCTAACCTCCATGGATTCCCAGCCTTGGCTCTCCATGACACTTATCTAACTAGCTTCCTGATGGAAGCTGCATCTCCCAGAAGATGTGTGATACCACTGAGGTACATTTTGGCACTTGAATTAGGCCACCTGGCTCCTTTTGCATCCTGCTAGCTCCAGAGCAGGATAATTTCTCAAGTTCCAAACTAGATCATTCTTTTTGTTTGTTCCTTGTGTTAAAGCATGTCAGGTGAATGCTGAAATGCCTGAAGTGCCTTTTCTACAAGTCCTTTACTCAAATCTGCTGAGATTACTGGAGGTACCAGAGAGGATTATAAAAATCAGGCTCAAGGTAACTAAAATATTTTTACAGGAAATCTTCCCTCACGCTGTGATGCTTCTCCTGCTGACGTGTTTCTGGTGCATATAAAACAAGCCTTGGTGCTGCCTTGCTGTCTGACTTTCTGATTACAGATCTATAAACTTGTTTTCTGCGTCTTTTGCTCTCAACAGAAGCTTAAAGGTTCCATTCACCGTTAAGTAGTTTAGGTTTGATGGTTTGAAGGACAGCTCCTTGAAGTTGTTTTTTTCTGGAAGATGACTGTGGATTACAAGTGTTTAGTACTAATTATGTGTTTAGTGTTAATTATGCTGTAGACCCTTTTTAGGGAAAAAGATTCACCTTTCCAGTATTTGTTGAAACAGGAGCTAATCTGAACATGGTGATAAATGCTGCCAGAAAACTGCAGACTGAGAGAAAAGCAGGAGGTGACTGCAAGTTAAGGTACATGTTGATGAACCTGGTTTGGCTCTCATTTAGTTGCTTCTCTTAATCAGTGAGAGTGAATTAGGCCTTTTAGCCTAATATCTAAGTGTCTAAGCAGCAACCGAGTTGGGCTGCAAATGTCTCTGTCTGTTGTTTGTGAGGGGTGTTCCATGATTCCTTCTGAAAATCATGGAATGTAGTTGTGTTTATCTAAGATCGTAAGTATGTAAATGTCTTAGAGCTCTTGTGTAACATTAAGTAAAATTGAACGTTGCAGTTACTTTTAAGTACTTTTCTACAGTTGATTGTATTCCCCTAGGGAAGGTTTTCTGTAACTTGTCTTGCCAGTCTGAAAATGTAGGGGCAGGGAATCAGTAACTAAATAGGTTTGTGGTTTTGTACTCCTACATCCGTGCTGTGAAAACCAGACTCTGAGGGCAGCCTTGTGCACTGAGCCACCACATGAAAATGAACAGAGTGCAGCACATCTTCCACAGTGCCTGGAGGAAGGCAAAGGGTTAAAGCATGTGATGTGGCAGCAACTCTTTTACCTCCCAAATCCTGCAGACATGCCACATAATTGAAGCTCTTCCATCTGAGGAGAGGTGTAGGAGAGCCAGGGAGCAGCTGCTCAGTTTGACAGGCTTTCTGTGCAGATTTCAATGTGCTCCTGTGTGTGAAGCTGGGCTGGTCCTCACGACACCAGAGCTCAGCACTGAGGAGATCCCAGCATGGTTTGTTCTGTGTGGATCAGTTTGTGGATCGTGTTTGTTCCTTGGATCAGATGGGAATGTAGATCCCTGGATAAGGCAGATGAGGTGCTGGTGGGCAGCTGTGGGCAGCCAGCCCTGTGCCAGAATCGGGAAAGGCAATTTGATCCTTGCAGAGCTGTGGGGATGACTGACCTGTAACCAGGGAATAATGGTACGTAACACTGCCCAAAGTGGAGCAATCCAGATCATTATTTACTTTCCCCCTCCTGCACTGCTTTTGCTGCTTTCGCAGTGTGGGACAGGCTATGGGAGCTCTGGCTTTGCGATGGGTCGTTGCCTTTTTGGAGCCAGCTGCTTCAGTGCTCTGACCTCTGCAAAAGGAAGAGTCTGCCCTCCTTAGGAGTCCCTGAAGGGACAGCCAGTTGGTTCCTGCCATTTGGTAAGGCAGAGTCACTCCAGGGTTTTTCAAAGGCAGGCAGGATGTTTCTCCCATCTGGGCTGTGCTGCCTCAGATGCCTCAGGAGAGCCGGAGTTGCTGTTGCCTTACCCTGAGGAACAGCAGGGTCAGAGGCTTCAGTTACTGCTGGGCCACGGCTGCAGCCAGCCACCCCTGCTCCCCATTCCCTTCCAGCTGGCAGCTGGAGAAAACTCTGGCTTTCTGCTGCTGTGGCAGAGCAAAGGGGCCATGAAAATCATCTTGACACTCAGCAGGTTCCTGTGTCACCTGTGCTTAAAGCCAGGCATGGACTTGCACTGAACTTTGAAAGGCTTTGAGCAGAAAAGAGGTGGGCAGGTGGAAATGTTCCAGATAAAAATGAAACAACCTGCTCTGATTATTTTTTTTTTTTCCTTAGCCTCAAGGAGAAATCTCTCTTTCAGCTTTCAGAGTCTGGGAGGCACTGAAGTCATATTGCAGGGAACTTCACATGAGGTTAGATTGTTTTAATTACTGATATTTCTTATTGGTAGGTTCTTTTCTGAGTGCTGCAGATTCTGAGTGTGAGTGGTGGTGGTAGTTCTGTTGCTTCTGCTCAGACTGGGCTCTGTCATAGGAGTTCCTACTTTGAGATAAGCATGTGAAATACTTTCTGACTTGGGTAATACCACTCATTTGTTTTTTTCTGTCTTATCTAGGCTTTGAGTTAATTCTGCATTGTGCAGTTTTCTGCATTGAAGAGAGTGTCAGAGCTCCAATAGCTTTAAGTAGTGCAGGACCAGACCTGCAGCGTGTGGCTGACAACTTGTGTGTGGCAGCTGCTTCTGCTGTTGTGGGTGTGGGACTGTCATGCTTCCTGCTTTAGAAATCATTCTCATGATAGTCATACTGTTCTGAGATTTTTCATCATCAACCTGCTTTAAAAAAAGAAAAAAAAAAAATCAACCCACAACTGCTCATCAACTCCTTAGTGAAAAATGTTGCTTTCTCCCAAAGTAAGTAAAATCTGCTCTGTAGCTTTGTGTGCAATGTGCTCCAATTTAACTGCCTTACCTGAAGTCTTCACAGACTACCTTTTAAAGCACGGCCAGTTCTGGTGAGCTGTCTCTGCCAAAGCTCACCATGCATGACTCTGCATCACTGCACACATGAAAACACTAAGAAATGAACTGTCAATGAAAATAGGTGCTGTCATCCAGCAAGTCTGAAAAGGAACAGCCTGTTTACATGTCTCATTGCACTTATGCTAACCAGTATGTTCAAGGTGAACCTTCCCACAGGGCAGTCTGTGGTGGGGAGGAGAGGCTTCCTCCTCTCCCGTGTCCCTCATGCCTCCGGGAGCTGTGGGGGTGTGTGTGGTCCCAGCGGGGCTGTGGCAGCTGGGAGGAGCTCACTGATGGAGAACAAGGGTCTGTGTGGTCCCTTGAAGGGTGCAGAAGAACCTGTTAGATACCCATGTTAGCACTGGGTCAGAGGATCTCCTGAAGAGCTGGGTCCTGGCAGAGAGACCCTCTGTGTTCCTGGGTGGAGCATGGCTGGGTGGGAATGCTGAATGCAGCTCCTACCAGTAGAAGCCAGCAGACACCTGACAGTGCTATGCTGGCTTGGTTTGGTGCGTGTAGGTGGGCTTGTCCTGCTCTGAAGTGATGGGGTCTGTTTGGCCAGGTGGTTTGGAGATGTTCTCCTGTACAGCCAAGCGTTGTAATTCCTGTAATTCCTCTCATGGAGAGGGTTGTGCTGTGACACCGAAGGGGTGGCTGAGGGGATCAGCTGAGTGCCACTGACAACTCTCTCTGTGCCTGGCAGCAGCAGTTCCCAGATGTGCCCACGGAGGAGGGGGCTGTATGGATTTACTGGCTGTACCAGTGCCCAGGTGATCTCATGGAGGCGGGGGCTGTATGGATTTACTGGCTGCAGCTTGCACAGGCTGACTCAGAGGCAGAAGCAGACAAGGATAGCACCTGCCACATCACCTGCTCCAAGCCTCTTTCCTCAGCTGCAGGGCCAGGGTTGGCCCCATAAGCCTTTCTGTCCAGAGGGGTCAGCTCAGCACCACTGTGAAACACCTCCCCAGGAACATGGTTTCCCTTGGGTGGCCAGTTTCCCTGGTGGAGGTGGCTCATTTATTGGTCCTGGGATGTGCATTGAGGGGAGAATGCCATTTCCATCTCTTTTTGCTTTATACTTGGTTTCTGACTCTAAAAATGCTAACATTCTCCAGCTTCATTTCACAGGTACCCAGCCTGGTTTATACGCTGGCTTTGGGCCACCTCAACAGAAATCAGTGGGCTGTGTGCATATGTTCTGCTTCTCCTTTTTTGGGGAGAGTGGGGGAGAGGGGCTTAATTCCCCACGCTCTGCCTCTCGCTCCAGGAGAAGTAAAAACCCTCTTAGGGCAGCTACTGTTGCATCTGCTGCTGTGACTAAATTCTCTTGTTCTTCAGACCTTAATGACAGAAGCTTTTCCGAGGGATATTCCCAATGCCAGGAGGGGAGATGAGCGTGCCTGTGTGTTTTCTGCTGTGCTGTGAAGTCCTGTGAAATAGCCATAGATGGCACTCTGGGGCTGGTCACTGCCTGGCTGGTTTGTGCTGGAGGACAGAGCACGGTGAGACTGTCCTGGGTGGGGGTAAGATGTGCTTGGCCAGCTTTTGAGAGGAGATTCATGTACAGCTGCTGCAGCAAACAGGGGGGGGGGGGGTGAACAAGGCCATAGGTAAAGGTAAGAAGGGTAGAAATTCGGTGTAAGGAATAAGGTGAAACCTAGTGGCAGAACAGCATCATGTTACAGGAATGCTGTTTCCTGCTAAGCAGATTTTTACAGTGAGTGCTTCCATGCAGATGATCTGGCAGTTTGGGTCTTCTGTTGATAAGGATCTAAGGGGACTTTATACTTCGTTTAAGGGCGTGTTTTGTTCAGTGTCTGCCCGGGTAGATACTGTGTCTGCAGGGGTTTGTGTTTTTGCAGATACTGTGGCTGCTCCAGGACAGAATTGGGGATGTGTTAGCTGAGCAGAGGATGCTGCTAGACTCTGTCTCCCACTCCTAGATCTCCAGTGGAGAATTTCACCTTGAGAACATAAAACCTCTTCATGTAAATCAGTAACAGAAAAAAGATTTAGAATGGGTGAGTACTTAAGGGTATAAGGGGGTGTTTGATCTGTGTGTGGCCCTCATACATCAGGGAGAACCTTGTATCTTCAGAGCTCAGACTTGAAAGGTCAGTCTCAGGGATCCTTTTCTTTCCCTTTCTTACTCCTGCATTTCAGTATTCAGGTGGAGAAGCACTGAGTCATTTGAAATGTGTTCTCCACTCCACACATCACTGCCAGGCTCTGGGAAGAGTTGCCATGTCTAGTCTTTCAAAAACACCCTTCGCTTGGACTCTTCTAGTGACTTCTGCCTCCTTCAGGAATCAAAGTCTGATTCAGTTTCCACTGTGACTTGTAAGGTCTTGGACTATTTAGAGGCATATCAAAAATTAAAACAATCTCTTCTGACAGCACCGAAGCCTGTGGTGCTTGAATCTTTGATATGAAGATTTCTCCTGCTTGGAGAATAGTTCATTTTTAATGCTGTGAAATAGAGCATGATAACTGTGCTGCTGTATATACTACAGTGAGCATTATGTGCTGCTTAATAAAATGATGCTTATGTCCAAGAGCCTCCTTTCACAACTGAGAAAGGTGCAGTATTCAGATGCTGGTAACTCACACTGAAAACTTTTGGCACAAATTTGTCTTCAGTGCAGATCTGCCTGCAGCTGGAGTTTAATTCTTTCTCCCTGGTTCAGTGCTCACAGCTTAAAATATGGCCTGTTAAATGTTGCAATGGTCTAGATACCTTTGGGACCTGGTGTCTGTCTGGTCTTGCTCTGCAGGGAGTTGAGACATGAAGATGTGGTGTGTAGCCATCATCCTACTTGGGCTTAGCTGCAGTGCAATGAAAAGCCGTGGAACAAAACAACCTGTTTTCTGTAAAATAATTTTTGGGATATGTTGAAGCACTGTGAGATCTATAAAAATGATTTGGGGGAAAGAAAGTTGAGAGACCCTAGAAAGCATCACATAGCTGCAGAAGTGCAAAACGTACAGTGCTTTGCCACCAAGAACTCTGCTTGCTAGGAACCATCAAACCCAAATGTTCCTGCTGTGGTACAAGGTATAATCACTGTATTTTTGCCTCTTGGCTGTTCCCGAGTCTGTATCTCAGGGCCTGTTGTGGGCATTTTCTGGTATGTTTCAGTGTTTGATTTAAAAATCCTCTTTTTCCTTTCATTGTACTTCCTGCTTTTCAACAGGCTCAGAGGCTGTTGGCAAAATGACTTTTACTGAGCACAAGTAGGATGCTCACATGTCTTTGGAGTGAATGTGGATTTGACACTGATTTGATTCTGCTTTTTCTGCCTGCAGCTTATCACTCAGGCTCTCCAGTGAAGGACACTGTTTCCTCAGTCAGATACTTTCCATATGACTAGATAATGACTATGGGCTGTGATTTTTGTGTCAGTGCTCGGCACTGTGGGTTTCTGTTCAGAAATTGTATGGCCATGTGAGAAGGAGCCCTAAAAACAAGCACTGCATTGTTCAGAGTGACAGGATAGAATGAAGTGATGGGGTATTTTTGTTTCCCTGGCACTTAGTATTTGTCTTTTCCCCAACAAAGCTTGAAGAAAGTTCATTCATTGTCAGCAGGCACCTTCCCTGTCAAACTGAAAGTCATGTCCCAGATTCTCCATTTGTACTCCCTGGAACGTGGTGCTTGTGAAAAGCACCAACTCATCTGCAGGGGTGTTCAGATCTCCCCCTTCTCCCCAGGGGCTGTGGCTGAACAGTTTTCCCCAAACACTGATATCAGGCCACCCAACAGCTTTGCCCCAGGAGCACCTTTGCGAAGGGGAGCCCCATTTCCACTTGTGTTTGGTCAAGAGCTCTCCTGTTGCCAGCAAAGGGGGTTGTAAGTGGGTTTCTGGTTAGGGAAAATGTTCAGCTAGAAATCTGATTGAGGCCCCGAGCTGGTTATGCACCAGTCCCAGGGCACAGTGTCTTTAGACCACGACTGACACAGTTTTATACCAAAACCAAAGGCTGGTACCATAATCTTTGTGCTGGTTTAGGCTGGGCAGGACCACTGATTGCAGTGTGTTTAAACCTGATCTGTGCAACAGGGAGAGGAACTGAGGGGATAGAATTAATGCTAGATAAAACCACAGGTGTGGAAGGCTCATTAAAAACTGTCAAGCCAGGAGTAAAGAAATGTGGAAAAGAAATTACACCCGTGCCAAGGAGTGGAATGAGTAGGAAGATAAGGGGAGAAAGTTATTGGCCTGACAGTCCTTCAGAGGGGAGGAGGGAAAATTGGCTTAAAAATTGAGTCTGATAATGAAGTGGTGTCTGATTACTACATATAAAAGTGACTTTTCTTTGAAATACTATTTTTATAGTCTAGTGCAGAAAAGGTGGCAGCAAAGAAAGTTGATAGATTTCAAAGGGAATATTAATTAGGAACAATTTGAAGGTCCAGCTAAAGATCTATTTAAATTGATGCATTTTAATGGAAATTAGTCTGTCATGTGTTTTCCTGAAATAAAATAACTTGATAATATACTGCCTGTTTTCAAAGTAGCCTTTGAACATTAGAAAAGAATAGACCAAAAATTAAAGGAATTCACTCCAGAGTGTGAGGCGTGTGTTGGTCTGCCAGTGCTGGGTGAAATGGTTCCACTTTGCAGTGCACATGTGAGCTGGGGTGGATGTTAATGGATCTGCTTGTTCACTTGCAGAGATTTTGCAGAAAATTATATTTATTGGTCTAATGTGTCCAGTGTATGATGGGAGCCTAATGGTGAGCCATTCTTTTTGGTTTTGTTGGGAAAATCAGGCATAAAGGAGACACCACAGTCAAAGGCTGTGCTAATTTCGGCTATGACTGGCTGAACTAAAGTGCTCTTTGATCTCAGCACATCTGTTCCCTCTGAGATAACTTCAGGAAGCACATGGACCCTTTGCAGTGTTCACACCACCCAGCCCTTATCATGGCTGTGGGAGAGCCATGAGCAGGAGGAGTTTTCCCTGTAGTGATGTTTAAAGGCAGGTATCCCACTGTGGCTGGGATAACTACAGTCTCTGTGGGTGGTTCTCAGCTGTTCTGTGTGCAACCTGCTTCTATTTGGGGTTTATGCCCTCTGCTTTCCAGGCTTTTAGCCAGGCTTCCACCACAAGGCCAACCCTTGACTCTCAGCATCAGAGCCTGCTTGAGGACCATCAGCTTATTATTCCACGTTTCCCTGCTTCCATCTGCTTCAATCTCTTCCCTGAACTTTGCTGTGAAACCATGGCAGGAGGTGAGATGCTCTTCATGGCAGGGGAGGGTGAAAAGGGAGCACCTTGGTTGCTGAGTGGCTGTTTCCTCCCAGTGTGCTGACCCTGGGTGGGATCCAGCCCCCACAGTGCTCCCAAGGATACTTTGCAGTGTCCTGTCAGGCTGTGGAGCTGAGCAGGGCTGACTTGGAGAGGATCCTGAAAGTTAAGGGTTAAACTCTGGCCAGCTGGACTTTAAGTAAACAGGCAGCATTCAAAGCACAGTGGACAAGTGGGATGTGGGAAGCCAGATTATGCAGGCAATGGGAATTGTGGGTGGCACTGAAAAGCCAAATACAAGAACAGGAACATACATTTTAATATATATTTCCATTACAGTCACAGGCACAAATTGTGAGGGGGGGAAATGCATCTCAAGAGCAACATATGTGTTACCTCATGCCTCCACCGAAGTAGACAAGCATGGGATTAATGTCTATTGAACATAAAGCTGAAAGTTTGGTGTACAGATGGTAGGAAGTTGGGCAACAGCATGTGTAGCTTGTAGCTTAGATCTGCCTTACATGAATGCCATCACCTAGCGTTGTTTCTCACTAAATATTACCCTTCAGATCCATCCCTGACCCATTTGCAAAGATGCTGAGCCGCCTCTTCAGCACAGGAGTGTTCAGGAAATTATGCGCCAGTGCGTGTGACCTCAGCTGGGCTAGGTGAGAATCTGGTGGTGATAAAATCAGTAGAGAACATAAAGCAGTGGGAGAAATGTGAGTTGATAAAAATCAGCTAGTGGGGCTAAATCTTGTCAGACAAACGTGGTGGGGTTTCTCCCCTCCCTTTAAGGTCAGATGCAGGAAGCGATGGGCACAGACATCTGTGAGTCACTTGACAGCACAACAGACTGATGGGTAGGATTAGTGGGTACAAAATGTGCCTGGGAGATATACCAAAGGAGAAAATGTGACTGGCATGCTGAAGAACTTGTTGTATGCAGATTTCAGAGCCGGGCACAGACAGGTAATGAGCAGAACCTCATACCACGCTGTGTGCAAGACAAATACACTAATGCTGTTTGCAGGTGAGAGACAGGGGCCCAGTGAGATGACATGATTTGTGAAAACGAGCACAACAGAACTGGAAGTGATGCTTTCCAGATTAATTTCATTAGTGTGATATACTGTGACTGCTTTGGTACATCCCTGCTCCAGAGGGTAGTGAGAGAGGGGGGATGAGGCTTTACAGAGAACCTCACTCTACATTCAGGCAATTTTGTTTCAGAATTTTCTTCTGTGCCTATTTATGGTGATTTTTTTCTTTGTATGCGTGTGTGTTTATAAATCTGACCAAGCACATCTTTCAATCTGCTGTTACTGAGGCCAGAAATATTAGGAGCATGCTTTTAGGGAAACATTTGTGACCTCACTGATTGTGTTGAGCTCTGTTTGTTCTAAAGCTTAGGATGCTGTCTGCTTTATGAATGCAATTGAAATCAGTGCTTTTAGTCTATGCTGTCTGTTTGCTCTCTAAAATTAAATGCTCTTGTGGCCTGAGTGGAAGCCAAGAGTGGTACTATGCAATGCTTTAGCTGCAGCTGGGCTGACTTGGAGACCTCTCAAACTGGTCTTCACAAGTTTTCTGCCAAGTGGGGACAATAAGGCTTCACTAAGACACCCTGCTCATGCACGGCAGTGGAGCTGGGCTGTGACTTACAAAGTATCTGCTTTGTTTAGTCCGTCTGGACCTCTCTGTAAGGGGCATAAACCAGCCACTTGAGCAGCATCCAAAGCCCTCTCTTCAGTTCCACACTTTTGTGTTTGGTCAGTACAGAAATTCACTTCAGTTGCACCACAGGAACAGTCTGTGAGTAGGTGAATGATTGTTTAGGATGGTTTATTTGGTCTCACGTGGCCTTCTCTGCACATACAAAGTGCTGACAAAGGAATGAGTCCTAAGGATCCCACCCAGAGCCTCTGTATTAGTTCCAGCAGGTTTGGGCTGTAGTTGTGCTGGTGGCCATGCAGGGAGAACATCAAACGAGCAGAAGTGCATCCCTAGCAAGGATGTGGTGCAAGATCCACCCTTTGGTTTGACTCTGGGCAGTGCTGTGCTGTGTTTGTGACTGGCCAGCTGGGTGAGCACTCCCACCTGCACATCAGGCCTTTCTACCCCACATGTGGCAATTTCGTTGCTGCCCATCATGTTTAAAATAGAGCTGTTTCTTAGGGATGTCCCCTCCCTCTGGCCACTAACACTGGCCTGCAGGGTGGAGATAGTGTTTGCATCTGGCACTGAGCCTTTTGCTCCTGCAGATATCCTCAGTGCCAGACACAGCTGTGTGGACTGGTCTCTGAGTCATTAACCCGGGCGAGTATTGAGATTGTTTCCTCCCAGTTGTCTCTGTGCTCAGTGTGAATACATCCATGGGCTAATGTCTCATTTGGCTGAAGGCTGAGGTTCCTTTCAGCTCCTGGACAATGCTGGGCACAGCAGCCTTGGCTCAGGCAGCAGAGTTGGCTCATGTTCCTGTGACCACCCAGCGCTGATGATGGGATGCTTTCATGGGGCTGGGCTATTTGTAGTCACACTCAGACTCATGACTGTCCCCTTTTGCACAGGAGCTTGAATTTCCATCTCTTGCTGACATGGCCTGCCAGGGCACTTCCTCTGGCTCCTCATGCTGCTCCCCGAGCCTCCTGCTTCCCAGGTGAGTGACTGTGGGGCATAACAGCTCTAATTCCTCCTCTCCATCCCATCACCCTGCTGCTCACCTGCCTGGGAGATGATGGTAAGGACACAGCTCTGAAGTACCATGAAGGACAAGGCTGTCCCCAGTCCTCCCTGACCAGCACAAAGTGGTTATTAAAGTCTTTCTCTTTCATGAATAGTTTTGATAGCATGTCTTTTGAGCACAATATCCTCAGAGCTGTTTTGCCACTTGAGCCCTGGCACCTTGCTCGCTGTCACTTTATTTTTGCCTCTCCTGGCTTGATTATTGATGAGAGCAATTTGCAGTCTGTGTTGCTTTATGCATCAGGAACAAACCAGGGGTGCAAGAGAGAAAAGTATTCCCATCCTCTCTGTAGGAGATTGAGCAATGTGCTTCCAAATCTCTGCACACCTGTGCTGTCACAGATCCATGTTTCAGCTCTTTCATTTGCATACAAACGACTGTGGTCCTTCAGGCTGCAGCTGGGCTCCATGTTCGTGCCGTGGAACACGTTCCCAATCTGTGTCTGTCACTGCTCCTTAATGAAAAAGCTGAACATCTCTTCTCTTGAAAGCTCCTCTAATGGTTCAGTTTGCACTTGCGTGTTGCTGACTGATTTTCTGTTTAGACTATGATAAATAAAAATGAAGCATTCAGAACAGATCTCTACCTAGTGATGTCAACGCATTTTGGAAATTTAAGTTGTGCCTCATAACATCCCTGCGATCTGCTTTCTCCTATGAGGGAAACTGAGGCAAGCAGAGGCAACCAAGGAAACTGAGAGTCCTAATGCTGAAAGCTTTAGGACTCGTAGGCTAGACTTTTGTATTATTGAGGAAATTAATGGCTAATTAAAGATTTTTTTGTTTTTAGTTAGGTTAGTAGCAGACATTTCACAAGCACTGCTATAAACATCTGTCCAGCTGCCTTAGTGAATCCAGCTGGATAATGCAGACTCATACCTGTCTTCAGTTTGAGAAAATATGCTTGGAAAAGTTTTAATTTTTGGATGAAGTTTATGTAAATATTAAAATACTTATCAGATTAATAAGACTTCACAATAAGTCCAGAACTATTCTACTTTATGGATACAAGTACTATCTTTGTATCTGCAGCAGCAGCCCCTGAAAACAGATGACAGCTCTCAGTGTGATTGTCAATTACATGTTTATGCTCTGTTTGACAGATAATTTTTTCATGGTGATTTACTCTTCCTCATAATTAGATGTAGCAATTAGAATATCTTATATATTATGCTTGAATTTTCTTCTAATGCTGCTGTAGCTTGATGGTCTCTCAGACACCTGTTCCACAGCACAGTGAGCATGGGAATTAACTCTCCACCACGCCAATCTGCTTATTTCTTGTTTCTTCCTTTTATTTTTCCCCCTTTTGAATAATTCCAATCTCCTGGTATTGGGGAACTCCCAGTGTTTTCCCAGGATACTCCCTATCCCCAGTTGATATTTGATTGTCTTATGAGTATCTAAGTTAAGTTCTTACAGATCTGATGAGCTGGTCTGCTATCCCAGCATTGCCTCTCCTTTGTCTCAGAAAACAGGTGCTCTGCTGTGTCCCTTTGGTACCCCAGGAGTGCTTTTCATTTCACCAGCAGTGCAGAAAAGTGGCCAGAGATTGTCCTACCACCAGCTTTCCCTGCTCACTTTCCCTGAGCACATGCTGCAGTGGGGGGAGAGTTCTCAGCAGACATCACTGCTGTTGGGGCTGGGGTGGGATACACAGGACAGAGGCATCACTGTGTGTCTGCTTTCCATTGCAGTTACTACACACATAAATGAACTGCAAACACACGTCTCCACATGCAGCGCTTTTGTGTCAGTGCCCCTTTTGTGTGGAAAAGGTGGTGGTATTTGCACATATGAGTTGGGTGCACAGTTGTTCGAGTTACTTACTGACTGCACTGGGGCACTTACAAATTCTTGCAGCCAGTGCCTTCCAGCACAGGGGCAGAACCACAGGGCAGGAGATCTAAACTCAGCCAGACTAGTGGTTCTCAAAGTCTCATCTCCTCCTTATCTCTGACACTGCCAGAGCTGTGCTGCCAGCATTTTAGTGGCATGGTCCCAGGAAAGGGTCCTGGGTCTGGTGCTGAGCTGGTGGTTTCTCAAAGGCAGTGGGATATGAGTTTCAGGTTACTTCCCACCATCTGGAGTTCAGAAATGCTAAGCTGAGGGTGGGCAAGGACACTCTAAAGCACCTCTGACAGGGAGCAGCTGGGCTGCACTGTCCCTTCTTCACCTGGTGCTATAGTGATACCCACATCCTCACGGAGCAGCTGGGGAACAGGAGAGCCAGCAGCATGTGGAGGAAACAGCCACTGCCCTCGAGGGAAAGCCTGAGCATCCAGCACTGAATATAAGGCTCCATTGGTGCAGCTGCACAGCCAGGCAGCTCTCTGGGGCTTTGTCACTGTGTGCAGAGCTGGCTGAAGGCTTTAGGAGGTGAGCTGGGTTGCCTTTTGGCTATAACATGACTTGCCAGGTTCCTCGGAACGGGTTTGGTTTTCTGTCCCATCACCTCCATAGCCTCTGGCTCCTCCATCTCTTCTGAGAAATCTCTTGCAGACAAGGGAGGCAGCAAACCCAGGTCAGTGCCTTCTCTGTGGCATCTCCACTGGGCTTTCTTACCTTCTCAGCCGGCTCCTTTGAGTCTTGCCTCACTGCACAAACCAAGTAGGAACCAAATTTTCTCAAAGAATTCAGTCCCTCTTCCAAACCTGGATGAGATTGGCTGACAAATGAAATGTTGGGGAGGAGCAGCGTTGCTGAGGAAAGACAGACTGACAGGAAGGTCAGTTTCCAGAGGAAACTATGCTAAAGAAATAATGCAATTGTGCAAACATGCCCACAAAGTTTAGTAATTGTTGGCAGCACAGTGTGGAGGGGAAAGTGCTGCTGCTGCTCTTTGAGCTTGTGATGCTACTGAGGACTCTGTTCCTTGGGGTGTCATGAACGTCATCCCTCAGGTCCATTCCAGGTGAAAGAAGGAAAAGGGGCACGTTCCCTGATGGATGTTGGGCTTTTTGGGTTAACCCTGGCCGTGTGGGGGGGCTGTACAACAGGGCCTCAGACTTGGCTGGGGCCTTTTGTATTTCTGGAACACAAACAACAACTAACTTTCAGTTTATAATAATCTCAGTATGTATCTATTTACATAGCTGGTGAGTCCATAAATGATTCTCATGGAGCCTCTTTCCAAAGCGCACAGAGGACATAAGGCTATTGCTGTGCATTTCTCCAGGTTTGGGGGTCCTTTCTGAAGTAAATTTAAGCACCTGAATCCAAGCTGACCAGCAGTCCTGACAGTTATTGGAGCTCTAAAAATGAATATTAGGATTTTGATGCTATTCCCATTTCTAACTGGCAACCAGAGGAAAGCTCCTGGTGTGGAGGGAATTAAGAAAATGCTCGTTTAAGTGATGGTCGTGGCTTGTGCTTTGCCAAGCAGAGACAGGTAAAATGCTTTGGGTGGAAAGCAATACCCAGCTCCAATGGCAACAGGCTCAGTGCAGTGATCCCCCTCTCCTTGTGCCCCCTGTCACTCCAAGCATGTCCTTGGAGCACCACACAGGGCACCGTGGGGTCCTGTCTGCTGTCCAGGCGGATCTGCAAGGACAGGTGAGTGAGTTACCGGCCTGCCTCCCTCGGGGGGAGGAGAGGGGGCGGCCGCGGGGAGGGAAAAGCGAGCCTGGAGGTGGTGGATCCGTGGAGTGCTGCTTTGAAGTACGCTCCTTGTGCCTCAGTTTCTCTTGCTGTGAAAGTCGCGGCTCCGAGGCCGGTGAGTGCGGGGGGAGCGGGCTGGGCTGGGCTGGGCTTGGCTGGGCGCGGGTGCGGGAGAAGGGGGTGCTCGGGCTGAGCTGCAGCGCGGGGGCTGTCCTGGATGCGGGGACGGTGTCCCTCAGCCTCCCCAGCGCTGCGGGCAGGGCGGGAGGGACAAAGCGCGGTGCGGGAGGGACAGAGCGAGTTGCGGGCGGAGCGCGGTGCGGGACAGAGAGAGGTGCGGGAGGGACAGAGCGCGGAGCTGTCCGTCCCGACGGTGCTGAGCGCTGTGGCGGATCCCGCCCCGTCCCGGTAAGTTCCCGCCGGCGGGGAGCGGAGCGGGCGGCGCCGGAGGCTCCTCCAGGAGAGGTGAGGGGGGCCCGGCCGCGGGGAAGCCCCTGCCCCGAGGGGACACAGTGCCCCGAGCATCCCTGGACGTGGGGGGAGCTCGTTCCCGCGGGTGCCCCGGGTGTCCCCGGCTGCAGCAGGGCGGGGAGCCCGGCCCCGCGGGCCGTGGATGAGCCGGGGCTGCGGGGACGCTCCCGGGGGTGCTGGAGCACAGCGTGGGCAGGGGATGTCCCGGGGACACGGGACCGGCAGTGGCAGCCCGGGGTGTGAGCGCTGCTCCCCGCCGGGGCCACCACGGGCACGGTGCGTGAGTGAGAGACACGCTTGGGGTGTGAGTGGGGTTGCATCCCCGCAAAGGAGCTTGCAAGAGTCCCGGGTGGGGAACTGAGGCAGAAAGCAGATTTTACTGTCTGTAGTCGGTAGGGATGGGCAGCCCTGGCAGAGGAGAACTCTGTGATTTTGGGAAGGGGTCCAAGGGCTGCCTGTCCTTCAGATCCTGAGCAGTTCTCGTTTCTGCTCTTTTGCTCTTCTGTGACTTTTTAAGCCCTGCACTGTTTGCTAGGCTGGCAGCAATGTCTGAGCTTCCCCTGTGCTGGGAACTGCAGAAATCGATTCCTGCTCTTTACTATTGAAGGAGTCTGGAGGTCAGTGGAGTTTCCAGGCTTATCAGATTTCCTCCTCCTCTCCAAGGCAGACATGGCTTTGTGGCATGCTGGCTGAAGAAAAGCAACTGTCCCCAACTGAAGGGGAAATGAGCAAACCCGACAATCACATGAAATAAAATATATGATCTTTCACGTAGACAGAGTGACCAGGACAGTCCAGCCATGCCAGTGCCCTCCCAGGTGCCAGACATGGACATGGGATGTAAGTCAAGGTTTAGGTTTGATTCTTCCTGTGAACACAAGAATAAGGGCTGGGATGCAGAATACAAGGGTTTCCTGGTAATGTACCTGTGGCAGCAGCTACTTGGAAAACTTCATCTCATTTTGAAGTCTGATTAAATTGAGGGGAAAGCAGCTTTCACAGTCTGTCTCTTCTCAGAACAGAATCTGAGCAATGGAGCTTAAATCAAATTCAGCAGTAGCTCTGTATGTCCAGAGACTACGTGGCTGAGCAGTTTGATGTTGAAGGGCTGTGCTGTGCTGGCTGGCTACCCTGAGGAGACAGTCTCGGCTGAATCCCTCCCTGAGGAGCCACAGATCCAGTCTTCATTGAGCACAGTCACGCGTTTGAAATGTTCCTGAGTTGGAAGAAAACTCCTGTAGCTGTTTCTGTCAGAAATTATTGTGAATGTGTTTAATACCTGCACTGATATTTCTGCAGCTTGTCGCTCTCCATCCACTAAAGCTGACAGCAGAGAGGGAGGCCTGTGCAAGCTTCCCTCATCACATGCTCACCTGAGGGAGAACCTCGGTGGGAGGGGGACCTTTGGGCAGGTTTTCAGCGGACAAGAAGAATCAGAACAGGTTTGTGAATTGCCAGGGAAGCAGACTACTCACTGTCTTGCTTCCACAAGGAAGAAGACCATGTAAGCACCTCCTGAGGCCAGGTGAGAAGAGGTCCTAGCACTCCCCCCCCAAAGTTGCTCAGACAAGAGCACCACCTCCTAATTTGTTGTGGGGGTGGGGAGATGGGGGAAGGCTTTACAAGCCCCCAGTGAAAGCAGCAGGGGAAAGTCTGAGATTTTTCACTAGTTTCTGTGCTGATCTCAACTTCACTTGCCTGTCTGCTGCACAGGCGAGGTTACAGGACCCAGTTTATGATTTACTTTCGGGCACAAAAGTGATAGCTCTCCATGTTTCTATAAAACTGATTTATTGTCTGTGTGTCAATGACATCAGCGCATTGATCAGTGCAAGAGGTGCATTTTTATCAGTTCTGTCTTACAGGGAGTGATGTGTGCTTTACAAGTAGCTCAAGCACAATCATAAAAATAAGGCCTATCTCAAGTAATGTCAGAAATAGAAGTTCCTGTCCTGCAGATTATTGTCCCTTTTTGCCAGCTTGATCTCACAGGACACTTGCAGGTCCCCTGACGTATTGCAGGATGGAGACCTGCCAGGGATCTGAAGGAAATAAAGACCTACAAGCTTGGCCAGTTCTCTTCCTTTTTGCGTGTGTGCCTGCACGCTGAGGAGCAGGAACAATTCCTTCCAGACTGTTCATGGTGGGCCTTGCCCTGTCTTGTCCCCGGTGCAGCTGTGTGACCACAGTCCCTTCTTTCCCCTTGGTTCCGTGTTTATAATGGATGCTTTGCTAAAGCCTCTCAGAGAGACCGTGTGCATGTGCTGTGTTCAGCTCAGCTGCTTCTAAGGACTCTTGAGGAAGATGAAATATGGCCTGGGGGAGAACTGTGCATTATGAGAATTTCAGGAGTGATTTGCCCAGCCCTAAATGAAGGTTGTTTCCGATTAGGTTAATGAAGGATGTTGTCCTCATGGCCAGAGTCACTTGGTCTGTACAGGGAGGTATAAATCACTTGTCCCTGCATGTGGAAAATCTCTGCCCTCTGAACAGCACAGGAGAGGAAAGGAGGTTATTTCTGCTGGACTGTGAAGCATTGAGCATCCAGGGTGCTCTGTGGAGGAGATGAACCCAGGAGCCCCCTTTCACCACTGGGACTATGTCCTCCTGCCCCCATCATACATGGGGGTGCAGCCTCCAGCCCCTCCACCTCCTCCTCTCCTGCTGGACTCACTCTCCTCTGCACCACCCTTGCTCCCAGGGTGAGTGGCTCCCTGGGGGCCTCCCCAGAGTCTGGGCCATCTCTGTAACCCTCTGACCCCTCAGCTGGGTCTCACCCAACTTGCACCATTGCAGAGCTCTCATCACCAGGACCTGCAGGTCCCTTCCTTGCAGCCTTGCAACAGGGATGGGCAGAGCAACAAGTGGCTCAGTCCCCCAGACAGAGCTGTAACTACCCAAATGTGTGTGTATTTATCCCAAAGGCACGGGCTGGTATCTCAGTGCACACATCCAAAATGTGCCTGTGGGAGCTCTGCACCATTTTTATCTGTTTGTTGTTGAGGGGAAAGAAAGAGTCACTTTCTCAAAGAATTTTGAAGAGAAACTTAGAAGCTGATGAGCAAGTAGTAAAACCTCCTCCCTCCTTCCCTTTCCACATGGTTGGTGCCACAGGCAGGCTTAGCTGGGGCTGGGGTTCCACACAGCTGACCAAGAGCTGTCCTCCCAGAAACCAAGGGAGCTGGGCACACCTTCATTTGCCAAAATTCACTCTCATCTGTATGTGTATCTTGCTTTGCAGATGGGAAATGTGTCCAACATCTCGGTGTTCACCTCCACCTTATCGGAGAGAGAAGACCTGATTTTTGGCACACTCTATTTAGTCTTTGGTAAGGAAAGCCCTGTTATCCCTGTGTCCCTGCTGCAGGCAGCCCAGGTGCTGCCTGCCTGCCTTCCAGAGATGTCCAGGCCTTTTCAGCCACTAATGCTTCCAGAAGTGTCCAGTCATTAGCAGAATAATTAAGCTGACCCTTCCCACATTACTCAAAACGATGATCTGGCCAAAGCTTGGTGACTGCATTCCCCTCTCAGGGGAACTGCAAGTGCCTGCTATGGTTTCAAATATTTGGAAAGTTGAAGAATAACGTTTGAGGAACGTGCTGTAACTCCTATCACAATCACCCAGTCTGAGATGGGCAGGGACTCTGTTAGCATCACCAGCTTCATGTTTGTTGAAGGGGATTTGGACCTCAAGCTGGCCCTTGCTCTCAGCAGAAGCTGCTGGTGAAGGTTCTGTAATTTGGAGCTAGTGGCACTGAAAAGCCAGCAGGCAAAACTGAGGGGCTGGGCCTCACTCTGAGGTGGCCCAGACCTGGTTGGTGTGGGCCAGAAGTGAATGATGGGCAAAGAAAAGCCTCCCGAGTCTTCTGAGCCCTGAGCGAGTTGTCTCCCAAATGCTAGAAGAGGTTTTTACATCTGTGAGGATGAGGAACCCAAAGGGTTCACACCACTGGACTGACAGCAGTCCTGTAGGCACCTACAGCTGATAAAATGTGCTTACCACAGATGTGAGACTCACTCTGTGGGAAAAATGCCTTGTGAGGCTGGGAAGAAGGACAAACATCTCAGCATTCTGCCCTCCAGCAACTCCAAAGCCTCCAAAGCTCTGTATTTGGCCAGGTCCCATGTGAGAATCCTGTTCCTGAGGGGAACTTTATTGCTGGCCATTCAGCAGCTTTGGAAGCTGGTTCTTACCATGGGATTTAATTTACAGCCTAATCCATTAGGGAGAAACTCTTATCCTGCCCAACCTGCCTAAAAAGCAGCAAAGATTCCCCTTCTGAGAACACTGAAACCTCTTTTCCATGAAAGCACAATTACATAATAAAAAAGAGAAAGCCCTTGTTATAAAACTTTAATCACCACTGTTGGTTTAAATACACTAATAGCAAACAGAGAGCCTTCTTTTGTTTAGTCTGGATTTTCCTTGATCTTCATAGTTCCTTTCTTCTTGTTTGTTTTGTTACCATGATATTGGACAGCACAGAGTCACAGGAGTGACATTGCCAGGAAGAAATTACAAAGGGGAAGGGGCCCAGCTCCTTGGCCTCACATCAGAGGACAATTGCACAAAGCCCCTGTTATTTGTCTAGCTGGAAGGAAGTGTCCCCCTTGCTCCTTCCAGCTGGAAGAAGTGACTTTGGCCAGATCCTGCACCCAGAACCCATTGCAGTCTCATCCCATCACTGCCCTCCTACCAAATGCCTCTGTAGGATCTCAGGAAGGGGAAGGGATCAGGTCCAATGTAAAGCAACTCCAGATGTGCTCACAGAGCTCTGCGGGTCCCATGGCCTCCCCTGTTCAGCCCAGAGTCCAGAGAGGGAAGCCTGGAGCCCTTTCCAGGCTCCATAAAACTTCTCTGGTATTTGCTTCCAAACATCTCAAGATGCTCCTTGTTCCCTTCCTGGCTCTGTTACACACAGCACTGTTCCCCTGCCTTCTCCACAGGCATCATGTCCTTCTCTGGGAACTCACTGCTGCTGCTGGTGGCCTATCAGAAGAGGTCCTTGCTGAAACCTGCCGAGTTCTTCATTGTCAACCTGGCCATCAGTGACCTGAGCATGACGGTGACGCTCTTCCCCTTGGCCACCTCCTCCTTCTTTGCACACAGGTACCTCATGGAAGCGGCAGGGGGCAGTTTGCAAACCCTGTCTGGAAATGGGGAGATCCCTTATAGGGGGTGCAGGGGGATCCAGGCCTCAGCCTGGTGGCACTGGGGCACTGTGTAAGCTCCCAGACATCCACCCCACCGCGGGTGCTTTGCTGCTCCCTGGTCCCTCTGGTTCCTCTGGTTCCTCACACAGACCTGCTGTAAAAGGGGGGTGGTGGATCTCCAAGCCAGCACCACGTGGCACAAGCACTGCAGTGGTGTGTGCCAGCGTGGAGCAGGGCAGCTCCTGCACCTGTGGCTCCATCCGTGCTTGTCACTGGGGTGCTCACAGAACAAATTAGCAGCGAGATCACACCCATGTTTTCTCAGTCAGGTGCTGGTACCTGTGCAGCCCATTGGGGCCACCCCACATGTGCCCAGCTTTGCTGCTGGTGTGGGACCAGCAGCTGGGAAATTCCCAGCCTCCCTGCGGAGCAGGGACCATGGAGATGACTCCTGTGGCAGGGCTGATATCCAGCTGCCCTGGGCAGGGGGAGGGGTGGGTTCACTTGCAGCTCTCCTCGCAGGTGGCTGTTTGACCGGGCGGTTTGCACCCTCTATGCCTTCTGCGGGGTCCTGTTCGGGCTGTGCAGCCTCGCCAGCCTGACGGTGCTCAGCACGGTTTGCTGCCTCAAGGTCTGTTACCCAGCATATGGTAAGTGCTGGGATGCGTTACCTGATCCATACCTACAGCCCTCTCTGCCAACAGAACCCCCTTTTTTTTTTTTTTTTGTAGTGAGTCAGATCCACATCTTCTGGAAAAGTTTTGCCCAGAGGCAACCTATTCCCAGTCAATGCACTGAGTCTTAGAATCACAGAAATAAGTTTAGGTTGGAAAAAGTCTTTAAGACTACAGAGTCCAGCTGTTACTCCAGCACTGCCAAGTCCACCACTAAACCATGCCCCCAGGTGCCACATCCACACAGCTGTACTAGGGCAGGTTGCAGATTTTTGAACAATCGTTCACAGACTTGAGCTTAGACCAGAGCAGACTCTGCGTCTGGGAAACCACAAACTCTGACAGAGCAACAAGAGCTGCTTTCCCTGGTCCCTGGTGAGAGAGCCATAAGCCAAATGTATATAATTCAGTGAAATAATTAATACAGGAGGGCTGGGTTTGCAGTGTTGTAGCTCCTCTCTGTAGCCCTGTTTCTACCTGGATGTCCTCCACAGAGCTAAGGTGAATGTTTGCACTGCAGAGAGCACCTGAGGAAGCAAGGGGGCCCAGGAGTGTTCCCTACTCATTCCCTACACAGCTCCTCCTCCAATTTGGAGTTCTTAATTTCCTCAGCTCAGCTGCTAATCCTCCTTCTAGCATGCATCTTCAGAATATACTTTGCATTAAAGACCAAAAATAGAAATAAAATGGGAAATCAGAGGTAGTAGTTTGATTTGCAGCCCAGCACCCAGGGTCCATCCTCTCCCCTCTCTCCCAATTCACTGCCAGTCTGCCCTGAGCCGGTGGCCACTGCCAGCCACCAGCATGCTTTGTCCCCAGCAGCTTTCAGTGCCTCGAGGACGATGCTGGAGCAGAGTCACCTTGGTTGTGTACCAGCACAGCAGCTCAGGAGGTGACTAAAAAGGTAGGAGGAAGGATAAAGATGAAAGCTGGTTATTGAAAGGTAGCCCAGGTGCTGGTGGCTTTTCCCTGAGCATATTCTGCTCTCCATTGGCCTGTGCTGGGCAGTCTAACACAGGGGGCTTATCTACAGCCCAGCCCACCTTCTGTGAGGAAATGCATAATCAAAATGTGCTTTTAGTTGCTTAGTTTCAAAGAAAAAATGTTACTTCTATGTATGGCTGAAGATTTAGCACTTTATAGTGAGTTTTAGAAGATCAGGGAGTTTGAGATTTGATGGGGGAGATGGAGTTTCAGTCTGCAGGGAGGGAAAGGTCCTTCCAGTGGCAGGGTCTGGGGTGGTCCTGAGCAGCCCCTGCCCCATGTCCCAGGCAGGGGCAGCTGCCCAGCCACCCTGCTGGCTGCCCATGGGCTGTGGGTGCAGTGTGTCCCCAGGTGTCACACACAGCCCCTTCCCAGCAATTCCCCGGAGGCCGAAGGGGCTGTGGCCGATCCTGCCACTCTCTGCCGGGCTGGGGCCAACCCCGATATTTGTCTTGGCTCCTTGTGCCAGGGCCTGCAGGTGTGGGTGGCTCAGGGTTGCAGTCCCCTCTCTTCACCATGAGAAGCCACCCTCACCCCAGTCCCTCTGCCTCAGGGAACAGGTTCTCCCCGAGCCACGCAGCGGTGCTGCTGCTGTGTGTGTGGGCCTACGCCCTGACCTTCGCCACGGCCCCCTTGGCCGAGTGGGGCAGCTACGGCCCCGAGCCCTACGGGACAGCCTGCTGCATCACCTGGGAAACCTCGAGCAGGGAGGCCACGCTCTACATCCTCGCCCTCTTCATCTTCTGCTACCTCCTCCCCTGCCTCCTCATCCTCGCCTCCTACTCGCTGATCCTGTGGACGGTGTGGGTGTCCCGGAGAGCCGTCCAGCAGCACACATCCCCCCAGCGCAGAGCCCGCAGCCTGCAGAGCCTGCTCCTCAAGGTAGAGGGGATTGGGGGGCTGCAGGGCCTCGGGGTGCCCCAGCCCCCCACCCTGTGGGCAGGTGAATGCAGCAGGGCCCCTCCTGTCGGGTGTCTGCTGTTCCTGATGAATTCTCCAGGTGCTTGTGTCAGTGTGGGTAATAACATATTTCTCATTTAAAGCCATCAGGTGGAGGAGTTTTCATTTTAAATTACATTGGAAAAGATCAGAAAGGAGCTTGCATGAGTCATTGTTCCCCAGACTACAAGCTAATACTATAATTTACCAAGGATATGTCAAAAAAAAAAGTGAATACCCTTTAAAAAAAAAAACACAGCATGAAAGAAAACAGCTTGCAAGCCTGGCAAGACTGGCAAGCCGTGTCCGATCAGGGGAGGGGGGCTGAGCACAGCCCACTTCCAGGCATCCCAGTCAACCTACATGCCAGCACCACAGATTGCTGGAGGGATTTTCAGTGCTTCCAAAGGCTCTTGGGGTCCAACACTGACCTGATCCCAGCAAGGTGTCTGAGTCCTTTGTAGCCATCTTGCTGTGGAGCACTGAGGCAATTCCCAAGTTTCCCAGGTGGGACAGGGTGTGAGTTGCCTGAAGTGAGAGCAGGTTTATGCATGGGATGTGCTGAGTTGCTGCCCTGATGTCTGACATCACAGTGCTCCAGGGTGACAGGCGCAGAGGTCCTTTCCCTGGGGATGTGAGCACTGTTTGGGGTCCAGCTGCACATGGTTGAGTTTTGGAAGGGGTGTCAGTGTCCCTTGTGTGCCACAGGAGGCTCCTGACACCACCATCTCCATCTCCTTCTCTTCCAGCTGAGTGTTGCCGTGTGCCTGGGGTTTCTGGCTGCCTGGACCCCCTATGCTGTGGTTGCCCTGTGGGCACTGCTCGGGGACACCAGCCAGGTGCCAGCGCTGGCCTTCGTGCTGTCGGCCGTCTTTGCCAAGTCCTCAACACTCTACAACCCACTGGTGTACCTGCTCTTCAAGCCCAACTTCCACAAGTTCCTCTCCAAGGACAGGGTGCTCCTCCGGGCCCTCCGCACCCTGCTCTGCTGCAGCTGCCCGAGCACAGCACTCCAGCCCTTCCCGTCCCCAGGCGTCAGTGGCCACGCCGGGGCTTGCAGAAACTGCAACGACGCTTTTGAGTGTTTCAGCAACTACCCCAAGTGCTACAACCCCCCCCAGGCGCCCAGCAGCTCCCCCCTGCACGGTCCCCTGGCCATCCTGGCCGATGGAGCTGCTTGCCAGCCAGGGCTGAAGAGGACAGTGCAGGTGATGGTGCTGGTCACACGGAAGAGGTCGGGCCTGGGTGCTGTGAATGTGGCAGGGGAAGCCCTGCCATCAGCCCTGGTGAAAGACCTGCTTTGAGCCTGGCTGTGCCCAGCTCTGTCCTGCCAGCACACCGCAGGACAAACCCAAACACAACATTCCTCTCACCCACATACCCAGCGGGTCCCCAGATGTTCTGTAGATGAAGTGATGTGAAAATATAAGACCAGCCTTGCCTCCCGCTCTGGTTTGGCTCTTGTAACTCTAAGCCTGGTCTTTGCACTTGCAAAAACAAGAACAAAACCAGACCCTGAGTGCCTGAGATCTGCCTAGAGTACAGCCCAGGGTAGTCTCTCCTGTTGTTTGCTCTCTGGGCCCTTGGCCTTTAGTTTTCATCCTGGTGCTCTGATGACCAAGTAGGAACTTGGTTGTCTTAAAAACTGTCCTTGGCAGGGCAGGCTAGGGGCCAGGAGGCCCTGAGGGGCATCTACCTTCAGTGCTGGCTCCTGCAGCCCCCACAGCCATGTCCTCTCCTGCTGGGGAGCAGGACCATGTCACACAGCTACCTCACTTGGGATTATGAAGCACCTCACTATAGCTCTCAGGGACTGCTCTCTGTGCCAGCTGTGCTACCCCACTCCCTCCGTTTGAATGAAATCCACCACTGTCGTGTGTTTAGAGCAAGGATTTGGGGTTACAATAATACTACAGTGACTAATGGCAGTCCCAGGTTGTGGTCTCCAGGCAGGGATTGACAAATCTGTGGCTGAGCAACATCCTGGAGATGGGGTTGTGGCCACAGGGTGTCCCTGGCACAGGAACAACAGGGCAGCAGCTGCCAGGGCAACAGCATCCTGCAGGATTGAGTTGGCCCTTGGAGGTCAGTGTGGGCAGTACACCCACAGGGAGGGGTTGGGAAAAAAGGGACCAAGAAGCTGTGCCAAGGTCCTGATGCAAAGCCACCCCCCACAAGAGGCCCCCCAGCAGCTCCCCTGCCCCGTCCCAGGCACTGTCACACGAGGGGATCCCGTGGTGTCCGTGCTGACCAGTCACCGTGTCCCAGAAGTTGTCCATTTCTAAAGTAAATTCACTCATGCAAAACTGGCATTTGGCTCTGTTCAGCTCTGTGTTGGCAGCCACGCCCTGGGATGGATGGGAACAGGGATGGAACAGGGATGAGGACATTGCTGCCGTGGCAGCCGCAGAGAGTGGCCGGGACTGGACCGTGGGAGGGCTTGTGGCAGCATGTGAGAGATCACAAAGACAGGACACGGGGACACGGGGCAAAGAAACCTCCTCCGCCCGTCAGCCGAGCCTTCCTCCTGCCGAGGGACACAGCGACGGCGTGTCCGGCAGCAGCAGGACCTGCTGCACCCCCGTGTGCCCGGACACCCGGGCTGGCTGTGCCCTCGGGCTGCCCGTCGGCCATCCCCGGCTGTGCCTGCTGCTGCCCACAGAGAGGAGCCTCCAGAAAGGGACCGAGGGCTGATTTCCCAGCGCAGGAAACGAGCACGAGGGTCTGCTGCCACCTCCTGGGGGCTGTCGGGCCATGGCCACCCGGGATAGACAGGGACCTAGGACTGACCCAGCCAGGCCGGGGACTCTGCTGGGCTCAGGGACACGGCGGGTCCAGCTACCTCTACTGGTTAAAAACACCGAGGTTCAGAGATCACCTAAAGGAGACAGGGAAAAAAAAATATCCTCAAATCCCCTCAGGTCCTTTATTACTCCCGGAAACCCCCAGATCAGTTTCTCCATGTTCAGCTCGCTGTGAGAACAATGCCCAACACTGAGAGCACTAATGATGGGAGTGCTTTAATCTCCATTCCCGGAAAGGGCAGAGGCGCTGCAGCCCTCCAGTAAACCCCAACCAGTTTAATGAACTCTCAGCGTTGTGGCCAGGACGAACAGCAGGTCCGGGTACTCCTCCCTGCCAGGCTGGACCCAACCCCCGGGGCACGGCACGGCTGTGGGTGTTTAACCAGCTGGGAATGGGGCCGACAGCTGCCACCAGCTACTTACCTGAGGACTAGAGACAAGCCCCTCCCTGCCAGGGCAGCCCCTGTGGTGGCTGGTGGGGGGTGAGCCTGCGAGGAGGATGGAGGTTTCACCCTCGAGGCTGAGGTAGGATCTGCACCAGCTGCTGGGTTGGGCAGGGTTTGGGAGGGGGTTCCTGGTTGTGAGAACCAATTTCTTTGGATTTGGTGCTGCTGAAGTGGTTGGGGGTTGCAGTGCTGTGTTGCTGCTTGGTGAGAGCCTGGTCCTGGTGCAGAGGGGGTTTGGTGTGTGAGGGCTGCGCTACAGGCACTGTGTTTCCCACTCACTTGGGGGTCAGGGCACAGCAACACACTCCAAGGTGGCAGGGAAACAGTGTGCCCTAGAAAGGAAAAATGGCGAATAAGGTGACTGTCAAGGAAAGCCAGCAAAACTATAAAATGAACGTGAAAATCAGTGGTTGACATAGCAGCTGAAATGTCTTCCAATGGTTCTAAAGCATGGACATTAATGTGTAGTTTGAGGAAAACTGAAGTCTTAACTTTAATTGTGTAAATGTAGTGACGTTTTAGTGCAGTTGCTTTTTAAATAACTTCTCCCACCCCCTATTCCTCCAGCTTCTTTGCCTCAGATGATTTAATTCCTTCCGGCTGTGGTGGTTAATTGAATGTATAAACCCCTCCACCTGGGGCTCTGTTATCTTGTCTGTTATCTTGGTGTTATCCAGGGGCAGGGCTGGGAGGAGGACCAGCCACTCCAGCAGCACCCACAAAGCTCATTCATCTCCTGTTCAAATCTGAAGTGGGAGCCCCTGATGAAGGTCCTATCAGTACAAACCAGAGCTGCCCTCAATAATGCCCAGTGACCCCTTGCATCCAGACCCTTCTGTACCCCCAAAACTGGCTGTTGCACAAAGGCAATGGTGCACCTGCCCCTGTGCTGTCACCCACTCTTCCCAAAGGCTGGGCAGCCTCAGCCTGTGCCACTGATCTTTACATGCAGCCCCACAGGTAAAAACCTCCTCTCAGGTGGGTGACCTCACCTGTGGGGCTGCACAGCCATGGAGGAAAAGGTGAAGGGTGTTTAACCAGCACAGCCTGGAGCCCTGCTCTGGCTTCCCAAAGGCTGAGCTTCTAAAGAGCAGGTAAGGACTGTTGTTCATGGCAGCTTTAGGACTGGGCTCTAGAAACAGCCCACAGATGCTTTAGTGTTTAAAATAAATGAGCATCTCTTGGTGTGGTTGAGATAAAAATAACATCTTCACCGGGATGGAAGGGAGGCAGGAGAGCCGGCGGGTCCGCTCACGTTGGGTGGGTGAGTCACGAGCAGCAGGGCCAGGGCCCACCTGGGGCATGGGGGAGGCTCAGGCCTGGGCAGGTGGAACTTAAACCAGACCCTGTGGCAATGCCCACTGTGACTGTCCCACAGCTGTCTCGGGGGGCAGGGTGTCCCCAGCCAGGCTCCTTGGATGGGACAGGAGGGGTGTTTGCAGGGGACACACAGGAGCCCATTGCAGGCCTCGCCTGCCTGTGTGAGCCCTGGGAGCTCTCCCTGGCCCAGCATGGGCCGGCTGTGTGTGGCAGCTGGCACAGGGAAGGGGTTGGGTGTCCCCCTGATGAGGGACATGGAGTGGGGTAGGCAGGGGCACCCCCTCCCTGCCTGGCAGAGGGGCTGCTGTCAGTCTGGCCAGTCTGATATGGCTTTACCAGCCCCCAAAATCAAGCTGGGTGGCTCTGCAAAGGGCATCTGGGCTATGAGGAAACTGAGGCACAGAGCAGGCCTGCAAGCTGGCAGGGACCACACAGCAGTGGGTTTGCTGTCCTCTGGAGCAGTGGAGTGAGACCTATTGGTTTGGAGAATGGGATGGGCTGGACGAGGTGGAAGAGTAACTTCTGAGAGCTGGTAGAAGCTGAGCTCTGGGTTTCCCTACTCCTTCCAGGCATAGTTCCTGGGCCGGGAGGAGCAGCCAGAGCTCACAGTCCAGCAGCACCCCAGGGCCCTGCAGTCACCAACGTCTGTGTTCAGCTTTGGGGGATTCCGTAGTTAAGAGCACTAAAAAAATCAAGTTTACTCTTGCACTGGTTTGCAGATGAAACAAAGCTGGATGGGGCAGTTACTGCTTGTACAAAGAGGATTAGTTTTGTATTGGTCTGATAAAACAGGAAATTATCCAAGGTAACTGCCAAGCAAGTCAACAGAGACAGATAATTTTTCTTTTTTAAGCATATTAAGTGAAGAACTCCTACCTGTGAAACGACTGAGGGAAAAGCCAATGTATTGATAACTGAATATGAGAATGGGTCACTTAGGTAAAAACTTCTTTTTGTTCTAGAATAAGGAAGTCAGACAGCTGCCTTCTCTCGGAATACGCACTTCACTCCAAGTCTTGACAAGTGCAATATTGTCTTAAATTTTGGAATAGCTGCTTTTAAATTAAGCCATCCAAAATGTCTTCACCCGAATTGCTTCAGAGCGATTCCCCCCCGCTCCAGCTGCACCAGCTAATTGCTCCGATTCCCGATGGAATCCCTTCCCGGGATGTCCCGAGGGGCCGGCGCGGTGCCGCCGGCGGCCGCCAGGGGGCAGCATCGCCCAGCGCACCTGTCGGCAGGTGAGGGGCCGGGCCCTCGGAACCCGCGCGATCCCAGCGGGAAAAACACAGCGAGCGGCGGGATTGGGGATTTCAGCGTGGCCCGGTCTCACAGCAGCTCCGCCCATGTATCCCTGCCGGTGACAGGAGATGCTCCCAGGGGCCTTCCCGCCAACTCCTGGGCTTAGGGGCTCAAGCTGAGAAACCCGGCAGGGTGGTGGGTAACTAAAGGGTAATTCAGGTCACTGGGGTCTAGAAGGGTGACAAAAAAGCACGATTTTCACACAGATTCTCCCAAGAACAAAGCAAGCCCTGAGTGCTTCCATGCCCTGCTCAGACCCACCTGGGCATGTTCCAGCTCTGGGATGAGTAGTGGGGGCCCTTTGAACCGGCAGGGAAAGGGCAGCAGGAAAAACTGCTCAGACAACACAGGGTCAGGATTCCAAACACATTTCTTAACTTTTATTCTCCCAGCAGGTAAGCAGTGGTTAAAAAAACCTCAGTAGCAAAACCAGATTGAAAGTGAGTCTCACACTTTCAGAAACAAACATGTGCATTTGCATGTCAGATTTGGGTGCTGAACTACAATTCACATCCCCACAGTGGATATGCAAATGACCAAGGAGGAATTTGGCAGTGAGAGCAAACTGCTGCATGTGTCACCATGGCAAATGTGCAACAAACACGTGTGTTCAAGTGTTGGCAACGCTGAGCAAACACTGGGCCGTGGAGAACCAATGCAATGATACCACAGATTCTGAAACGGTGTAGGCAGAAGAGAAAAATCTCCTTAACAAATGGGACAGCACAATGGAAGCTGTTTGGCACTTCCCAGCTGAGGCTGCTTCAGCCACGTGCAATATCAACCTTTCTGTACTGGGATTAGATTTTGTAGACTCTTCTCCCTCATGTACGTGCTGCTTTTGCTTCCACAAAAGATTAAGAATTCCACTGGTGAATTCTGGGGTGTTAGGAACACTTCATGAATTAGGAAATATAAAAGCTGCTCTTTTTTAAGATTTGAAGCCAAAGTGCCAGCAAGGAGCAACTGCCAATTACAGAAATCCAACTGCAACTGGCTTTAGCCAAGGAAAAGAAACAACAATTTCAAACACAGTTCTGCACTGTGTCACAGTACCCACACTCCCCCAAACCATGCTATAATCAGTACTGTGGATTAGATCCCTCAGTATAAAAACAAGAAATCCCATAAAATAGAAATCAAGAATTTCTTAAGTGACAAAACTATGTTTTCAGAGGTGCTTCCTTGTATGTGCAACATCTGCTTTTGTCAAGGTATGCATCTTCTCTGGGTTTATAATGTGCAAATCCCATAAATTATAGATTTATTCCAGTCAGATTCCCTTACTAGTGCTGAAACAAATTCACAGTATAAACTGTCAAGACTCTCCATGCTGTGAAGGAATATATATATTTAAAAGGTAAAGTGCAATTTCTTCTGTTTTGCAGAGCCACTCAATGGCTTGGAGTGCAGCGTGTGGTCGCAGCAGGTTTTGGAATGGGAAAAAGCCCTTCCATTAACCAGTGCCATCATTTCATGGCAGATGGTTCAGCTTTTCAACAGGCTGCAGGAATTTGCTATGCAGTAAAGTCTGAACGAAGGGTTCTTCGTGTCCGACACGTGTGGGTTTCCCTCCCTGACCAGTAACAGCAGAGCTGTGGTTTTTACCTAAACATGACAGACACAAGACGTGTCTGAAATCTGAAAATTCATCCTTCGCTTTCCAGCTTTTGTGCAGTCGGACTCTGGGTCCTGGACCCTCTCTGTAAGGCTCTGACACACCCTCACCGCACTCCTGCCCCGCTCTGCTGCAGCAGCTCTTGCTCGTCATCCTCCGACCCCGAGGGGCCCTGTCGTACCTCCTCATACCACTTGTTTGTCAGGGTTTTCATCTGGATGCGTCCATCGTGCAAGTCCTGAGGCAAAGGCAAACCAGAGCACTTTGTTATTTGGCTAAACCACCACCACTTGTGTGTTAGAGCAAAACAGAAAGACTTGTTGGACATATTCCTCAGGAAATAATCTGCTCCTGGTCTCTACACATGCAAAGCCATTCTGCTTCCTACCAGAAAATATTTATCAAGTGCTCAGTCAGTAATTATTGCCACAGATGATAGTTTTGATGAGGGGTATTTTTTACCTGTGTTTTTAGACAGTCCTGCTCTTTGTGTTTCAACAATCCTAATGCTGTCTGGAGGACCTGGCTTTGACTCTCCTGCTTGTGTTCCCAGGCACACTGGGAAGCTTGTGGCCTACTGTGTTGATTCACATGCTTATTTTTCCAGCCTTTGGTTGCCATCTGGATGGCAGCCTGTGCTTTTGGCTACCAGCTACAAATCAGACGCTTACTCTGGTTTCTTGATTCCTTTTTGGTTTTGCAAAAAATGCCTTTAGTTTTTGTGGGAAAGTGTTGAAAGGGTACTTTTGAAAAGCAGGGTACAAAACAAGAGGAAAAATAGTACTTTTGAGAAGGCTAGGAAGATGAAATGTGCACACTTTGTGTAAAATTATCAACTCCACAGTCAAAACACTTAATGTTACGGCAAACTGGAAAATGGGTGAATTATGTGGCTAAGGAGTCTAAGGTTTCTGAGGCACAGGAGTGAAAATGACACAGCATTTACACCTCTCAGAGCCACTCAGTGTTAAGTTACACTTTCAGTCAGGTGTCATCTTGCACTTACAGCCTCACAGCTCTGGTATCCCAGTGGAGCAGTCTGAAAAGTGAAGGTTGCAATACTGGTGCATATTTCCAAGACAGAAACTGCACAGCCCCAGAAGTCACAGGACCATTAAGAGGCAGGAACTATGTGTGACAGCACTTTAAAAACTCTGCCTGAGTGGCAGCAGGTTTTTCTAGCAGCAGCAGTAACCAGTAACTCCTGATACCCTTCTGGTTCTCCACGTGATTAAAGGCGAGCTCAACAAATCCGTACACCGAGTTTAACTGGGGTAGCCCTGAGATGCTCATTTAATCCAACCTGTGCTTTTACAGTGCAGCTGTTCATTACAGCTGCTCTATCTATGCATGAGCAATACACAGATGTCTCACTGTCCCTAATGCACAAGCTGTGTGGCTGCATGACGAACCCTGCGTGATACTGAGGGAAATAACCAACTCTAGTTTCTTTTCTTCAAGAATATGAGAATGACTTACTTCTTGTGTGAGTCTTCTGGTGAAGAAAGGATTCAAATACTCAACATCAAGCCGCATAAACCCTTTGAGGTTCTGGCGTTTTATGTACTGGGCTTCATATTCCTCCTCTGTGAGTTCTGATAAATGTTCGGATTCTATGGTGTTTCCCTAGAAAAAACATGAATATTGGAATAACCCGAGGGAAGTGCCAGTCATCCCTCCAGCCTGCTTCAGTCCTTGCCCAATGCTCTCCCTTCTCACAACCACTTCCCACTCTGGAACAATACAGAAATTATCACCCCAGCCTCCCAGGGCTTAGGGCTGTCTGAGCCTGTTCAGCTGCCGATTCCCAGAGCCCCTTGGCTTCCCTTTCCACACTGAAAGGGAAAAAGGCCTCAAATGTTCCATGTTTTGTATTGTCAGTATTGCTGAGAACTGGTTTCCAGTGTGCAGGTTTTCTCTTGTGAGCTGGACAATGATTTTATCCAGCAAGCACCACTGATGTCATTGTCCCACTGCAAACAATCCGTGTCAAACACGGCCTGTCCCTGTGCTTTTCCCATGCACATCCCTGCACGGACAGTGCAAGGTAATTCTGGAGACTGCAAGCAACCTCATGCCACAAGAAAAAACGAGTTCTGAAGATCCTACAGAACAATACTCTGCATATATTGCTCAATTGTTTGGGGAAAAACAGGCAAAAAATGCTCTGGGATACATTATTTTCTCCAACCTTTTGCACAAGACATTCCAGAAACTGGCTGTTGCTTTTGTCAGTTCTGTTACTTTGCCAGAAATTGCTTTAAAATAAAGTCTAGTCAGAGGGGGGCTGCTGTTACCACCTTCTCATGGCCTTTGCTTTGACTTTTTCAGAATAATTTCCATCTGCCTTTCATGATTAACTTCTGTCTCACACTGTACTAACTACTTTCTCGCTGTATATGACTCAATCCTCTATCATCTGCTTTATGCTTTTGCAGGGATTACTTTAATTTGTATGGATCAATTCATAATTGGATTCAGTTAAGAGACTATTTCTCCTCTCTTTGTCCAAACAGTTATTTTGTGTAAACATTAACCAAACTCTGTCTTTGGGGTATTTTAAAATTATATTGCTTGGCTTCGTTCTACCACCTTGGCTTTTTCCTTCTACTTTCTTGTAAAAAATTATGTACTAACCCTGAAAAATTATTAAACTGGGAAGAAAAAACCCAACAAAACCCAGTGATCCTCTCAGTAAAAGAGGAGGAACAAACCATCTTCTCTGTCTTGCTCAGATTAACGTCCTTCTTGTTCCTCTTGCGTGGTTTGGAGTCCTCAATGTCCACGAGCCTGATGAGGGGCATGGTGCCCCCTCCCAGCAGCAGGATGGTGAACAGCACGATGATGATGGTCGTGGTCCCGATGAGCTGCCGCTTCTCTATGGGCTCCAGGCCCAGGTGGAGGCTCAGGGCGTAGGGAATGGCACCACGTAAACCTTATTGGAGAGAGCAGCACATCAGTGGAGGGTGAATCAACAGCAGCACTCGTCCTGAGCACCCTGAGAACTCAACGGAAATTCCCCAGCTTTAAACGGTTTTTTACAACCCTAGGGCGTGTGTTTATCAATCACTTGGTTCCCACCCTACAATGAGTCCAAGAACTTCAGGCACTTCTGTTCAAACTGTGAAGCTGTTAGGCCTAGAGAGACAAGCAGCCTCTTTGTAGAAAAGCTTTAGTGGGCTCACCACTGCATAGTCCTCCAGCACAAAGGGGAAAGAGGACATTTCTGTCCCATTTGGGTTTGAGAACAGTGCAAATGTTCAGTTGAATTCTTCTCAACTAATGGAAAACCAGTTCCTCTTAGAGTGGCCCAGACAATGAAAAATATAAAACATTTTTTTCTGGTTCTCTATATTTTGAGCTTTAACTTACCACTAAACCACATGATGAACATCATTTTGGGGGTGATTTTATGATCACGGAAAAAGTTGAGTAGGTAGGAAAGTGGAAAAATATTCACTGCTCTACCAAACAGAACCAGCACCTGAAAAACAGAAATAAAAGCAAAAGACCATTGGATGTGTTACACGCATGAGACCCCAGCTGCAGCTGCCTTTAAAGGAGAAGGTGAATATACTCTTTTTGCTCACAGGCAGGTGAGCTGCTCAATGAACACAGAGACACTTCTCAGCATAGGGCATTGTGGAATTTAACTCTTGAAAAATCTTGTCTGCTTAACTGAAACCTACCCAGACCTGTCACTAATGGAGACCAGGCTGCTTTACTTACAATAACTAAATGGAACCCAAGAGGCATTCCAGGGACACTAAGAATTACTTTGAGTAAAAGTTCTCCTCAGTTCAGTCTGTTCAGCTCCTTTAATCATTCCCTTGGCACAGCAGCAAAGAGGAAATAAGATATTTCTATTCTCTCCCCGTGGACCAGTTCCTCAGAGAGAAAGGCCAGAAGCCAAACAAAAAGCACACATGCTGATTTCTCAACACTTTGCTGGGTATGGCTCTAATGCACACCACACACTGAAGTAACATTTTGAGAGGGGAAAAGAGAAAAAAAGGTACTATTGTTTTAATGGCAAACTATTAACACAGTGAAAACATTAACTCAGAAAAAGGCACAGTTTCCTCAATGCATTGCTTTTAAGCTCCACCACAAATAGACCTTGGTAAGGTAAATATCCCAGAATTAGTCAGCAGGATCCTTGAAGGGTTGTGCTGTTTTCTTTTATGAATCACCCCAAAATTACACAATTTGCATTATGCCTGAGGGGGCAAGGAAGTGTCACACCTTAGACACATATTAGATAGGGAAGTTGGGTGTAGTCCAGGCAGAGCAGTTCCCTGTGCTGATATCCCTATCTGTAAGTTGTAGATAACAATTCTTCCCTTGAACCATGCACTAAAAAGAGCCATTGTATGTTGCTGTAAGCAACTGGAAATGGGTCCCCATTTCATTCATTTGACTCTACTTTTCTTGCTGATATTAAACAATTACAATAGCAACAGATGTAGGGAACCCCCATGTGAAACATAATTCACTGTCACTCCATAAAGCTACAGTGAAATACATATTCAAAGACAAAGAATTAAGAAAAGAGTCCAAGACTGAACACACATTGGAGAAGGTGTGAATAAGGACTTCCTCTGAAGAACTCAGAGGGAAGAAGTGATGCATGGACTAAATTAGTTTATGTAAACAAACTGCAATGATATATGAGAGAAAACTCAAAAGCTGTAATACTGGGGAGATGAAAGGAGCAGAATTTGATACTGGTTTGCACTGGAGTTGCTATGAACTGTCTGTCACACAGATCTCTCACGGGAACATAAAAATAGGTAAAAACTCAGGACTGTTCTGATAAAATGACCAGAATGGTTATGGATACTAATCTTAACACCTTTTGAGATTTAATTTAATAAATCTAATAGTGTCAAAACAAGCAAGGTTCTTTTCCTTGTTTTTACCAATCTTATACAGAAAGGCTTCAAAATAGGAGCTGAAGGGAATTCCTTAAAGGCTGAAGTATTGTAGTGCTGAGAACAAGAATAATAATTTCATGCTATTAGAGAGAGTAAACTTCGTGCAATATACAAAAATGCAGAAGTATTTTTATAAAAACCTATAAATCATAACAATTATTCTAAAATCTTTTAACTGTAATGTCCCTTCCCCAGTAAGAAATATTGTAAAATGCATCTAAAAAGTATGGAAGAAAGTAAATACCTACTATGCACCAGATGACAAAGGACATTTCAAACTTGTGAGGGAAACTAAAAATCGACAGGCCAAGAAATGCAAAAACACACGTTTCTGAAAAAGAGAAATCACACCTTAAATAAACAATTCTAGAAAACCTTTTTTACTCCTATTATAAAGTGCTACATGCAGTACATAAAATGGTATTTCCTGACTTTTGAATGCACGAAATAGGCCCAGATGTTGTGATGCAAAAGGCCAGACTCTTACTCTTGCTGGCAGAGGACAGCACTTAGTCCTGTGTGTAGGCTTTTTTCAGCTGTAAATTACCAAGGAGTGAGAACAAAGCCAGCAAAACCTCATTCTAAAGACTGAGGAACTTTTAACTTGAGCAATATAGGACCTATATTTTATATATATATATATATAAAAATATTTATAAATTTATAAATTAAGCTGCTGACCAGGAGCTACAGAAGTTGCATAGTTATTCATAAATAATTCCTTTACAGTGACTTGACTGAATGCAGGCTTTTTTAGCTTTTGTAATAGATTCAGACTAAACCCTGAAGAGCTGCTGCTCAGGGGAGTGGTTAAGTTTGGTTTGCAGCAAAGCCATTCCCTGACCACACTGAAACTGCATCCTCCAGCAAACAATATGGAATTCATTCATGGCATCCCCCCAAAACACAGGGATATGTTTGTAATACAGAAACATGTCGTTTCTTTAAAGGTTTGGCTTGTAGAAGGAACTGGAAAGGCTCTGGGACCAAGTTGCTCATACCACTACTTCCAAAAACTTCTCCATTTGTGAAGTTATTGTTTTTGCAAGTAGATTTTTATATACAAAACCATTAAAAAAATAGTACTCAACCCCCATCTCCTACAACTAAAAATAGACCAGAGGAGTACAGGAGTCAGAGATCTCTATTGGGTCATCAATCTTGTGGCAAATCTTAGCAGGAGCCTGCAGGATGGGAGAGAGAGATTTACTGCACGTTTTATCCAGTGTGGCAGGAAAGGTGACTTTCGAGTGCCTTCCAGCCTCCACTATCAGGAATTCTTCTCTTGAAGACAAGCCCCATGGACATACAAATGCCTAGAAGCAAATTCACACCTCTGCTGCTCCCAAGAGAATCACCACTTCATGTGAATAAGATTTTACACTATTAATACTAGATATTAATAGTAAGCAGCACCTACCACACATGAAAGCAACAGTTCTCAGTGTCTGCTGCATTAAAATCTGTGTGACTGGGGACAGGTTATGGTGTGTGTAGTGAGACATCACAATGCCAGAGAAGAGGATGGCCATGATACCTGTAGGCAAGAATGTGGCAGTAAACAGAAGAAATCAAAACTAAAATCACAACCCAAGAGAAAAAAAAAACAAACCAAGCAGAATCCCTAGCTATTAGAATTACACTGACTGTGGCATCCCTTCTCCCTTTCCTTTGGGAAATCAGACAGGAAGACCATTGCCTTAAAACCCCCACTTAAATCAGCAAAGGTCAGAGACATTGGTCATCCAGGTCTTTGTACTTGGGAGAAGTTCACCTCTTCTCCTGGCCTTCAGCAAAACCTCTACCAAGTATTCAGAGACACACACAACACTCTGGTCTCAGCTGATTTCCCCAATGACACTGAGGACAGGCAGAAAACCAGCACAGGGCAGCAGTCTGGGCATGATCTAAGTTTGCTGAGGTGGCTGAGATCTGCAGCGTGCAGCTGAAACTTTAATTCTGTGTTGGGCAAAGGTAGCTGGGGACAATACCAGTATTTACAGTGGCTAACTAATGCTGATGAAAGCTGCAATTACCTCTTTTATCTTCTGTAATAGGAAGCAGAGAATAGTGTTTCTTTAAAGTAAGTCAAACTTAAAAGTAAGAACAAATTAAATGACAAAACACCCAAAAAACTCCCCAAAAAACAGGGGCCCTCTGAGACACAATTCCTACTCTTTATCAAAGAAACTTGCACAGACTCATTTTGCCAGTCACCTGAGAGTGAGATCCCTTCTGCGAGTCCATAAGGAAGGTAAGCAAAGATAATCATCATCCCAAACTCCAGGGAGGGTGTCTTCCTTAAATCAATGTGCTTTAGCACGTACACAGGGAAATGTTATGGAAAAATGTAAATTAAAACAAACAAAAAAAATCAAAGAAATATTTGCATCTGTGTCATTCCATCACAAAACAATGATTATGTACTTCTCTACTGAATAGCCAATAAAATCTACACACTGGCCTTCAACTCCAGTATGGAAGGACAAGTAATTCCTTATGAGGAAAGTTTGATATAGAAGCTACTGTTGGTAGAAGTCTGTCAGAATGGACAGAGATAGAGAGACAAGAAAGATCTGCTACTGATGTGCCTCTACAATATCGATAGTAACTGGTAAATCAAATACTTTGAGGCACAAATTACAGTAAAAGGGCAAATAAGCTGCTTTTCTTGAATATCTGTCTCCCTCTTTCGTGGCGATATACGGAATAATTTAAAAGTTTGTTGAATCAGGCTGCTGAACCAAGAGGGAAATTTCTACATTTAATCAAACATTCAGCTCTTGCTGTTTACAAAGTGCTTGCCAGTGTGTCCCAGCTGACATGAACAACTGTTGTACAAGTCCAGATCACCTGCAGTGAAGTCAGTGTTAACACTAAAGCCCTGAGAAGTAACAAAGGTGTCTGGACTACAGTAAACAGCCTTCCTGACCTCAGCAGAGAAGCTTCTGGGTTGTTTAGCAACCAATTCATGGAAGTGGAAGAGGCAAAATATGACCCAGTGTAAATCCAAACAGAACAGTGTCTGCATTCAGCTGCCTGCACATGATCCATAGGGACAAATGAGCTGGGCTGACTCAAAGGCCCTTGGGAAAAGGAGCTTTTTTTTTCTTTTTAATTAACTGTTTTATGCATGTAAAAAAAAGAGCCATATGCTTGTAAAAATGGATTGTTATTGAAATGGAATTAATATATTTTGAATTTACAAAACAATTACCATATCTTATAACACTCCAATGCACAAAAGCTATTATGCAGCATTTCAGACCTTAATTATGTTCATAAAAATTTGATGTGACTTTTTAATACACATTCATGCACACTAACATAAAAACAAAATGAGCATGACAAATTCCTCAGCCAACAAAATAATGCCTCATAAGAAATATCCCCTAAGAAATGCTGCAGAAGACGGGAAAGAAAAATACTATTAGAATGTTGAAGTTCACCAATTTATACATATGTATCACCAAATGAAAAAAGGATATTAATGCAGAAATAAGACCAGTAAGTGTGCCAAGCGCTGCAGAGCCAAAGAACATTTTAAGAAAGTATCCCAGTGCCTGTAGGAAGGTTTGCCATCCACTTACATCTGACATATTTTCCCTTGTCAAACCTTCTGCTGTGCTAGATACAATTAAAAGAGAAATAAAAAGAAATGGTTATACATTCCAAGCCTGGATCCAAAAATATCAAACATCTTTTGAGCACAACAACAAAAAAGACTCCCATTTCTTTGTTGCTACCACTCTTAAAAGGCTTTTACTGTGATATATATAACAAGAGGAATGTCAAAAGACGTTAAATCAAGCCTTAGTGTAATCCCCAAAGGGAAACCTAATTCTGCTAAAAATCCAGCAATGCTCCTCTGAAGAATCCCAGAATGGCATAAATAGGCTATGGTGATGCCCAGTATTTCAAAACAATGTTCCAAGTTTGAAAAGGGAAAGAAAACACATTTTACAGAGGTAAAAACTCATGTGATCCTCCAAGAAGAACCAATGAACAGGAAGAACTCTCATCAAATATTTAGGTGTGGATGAGAGACAAGAAGATCACCGAAGGAAAACAAAGCAGCCCTCAGGAGGAAAGGGGAGAAACCTCTTTGAATTTCAGGGATGTATTTCATGGAAATTCTGTGCAAAGAAGACACGGGTTCCAACCAGTGTTCCTTTTGGCTGCTGTTAGCCTTCAGGGTCTTCCATAAAAGCACCACAACTGTAGTAAAAGCAGTTAGTTCATTGGAAAATGACTCTGACTTCACTACCTGCCTGGTATATCTGCTCCTTCTATACAATCACAGTCACATCTGTTGACTTCAGCAATAACATGAAGATTTATCCATCCATTTTTTTACTCTTTCAGCCCCAAAGAATTATCGTGGGCAGAAGATAAGGATATTGGATGTCCTTCTTTCCTGTGAAAGCCCCAACATAAATATGAAACCATTGCATGGATGTGGATGTATTCCCCCCAGCTGCAGTGGGACTCTGGGCATAGGCCAGTGACAGAGATGCAGCAGCATATTTGGCAAGGGGAACATTTCTGTGCAAGCCTGAAAGGTGACGTGTTGGTTTGGTGTTGTCAGGAAAGCAGACAGACAGAGAGCTGATAAATGAATGGAATTAGATAGCAATCAACTGTCTGGGATCAATGAGATAAGGCACTGAGGCAGTGGTAATAAGGCAGCCATTTACTGTCTTCTGCCTATGCAGTTCATGCTTTTAACAAAGAAGGACCACACAAAATTCCGTTTCACACCAGAAATACGTGATTTGTTCTAAATGGAGGTGGCAGAATTATTGTATGTTTGAATAACTAATCAACAGAAAACAAAGTGGTTGCTGTTTCCATTCACATGTGTAGTTCCAATGCACTCACTTGGTCAGGACAATCGAGACTGCATCATTGAGAATGCTTTCTCCAAAAACCAACATGTTAAGCACAGGATCCACGTTGAGGGCATTGAAAATGGCAATAGTAGCCACAGGGTCAACTGCAGATATTAAAGAGCCGAATGCAAAACTGGGAGAACACAAAACAAAAGAGAAAACTAGATGAAAGAAAAATACATACCTAGTAAGTTATGTGAACAAAGACCTTTTGTGCTACAGTTTCTACACAGTGGTAAGTAATGCTCTCTTTCCATTCCTGAGAACTTGATTCTTTGCCAAGTTCTTGAAAAAAATCTATGTTGATACTGAAAACTCATTCTGTCTTTTAAGAGAAGATTTAGACAAGGAAGTTATTCCCTTATATTTATTAATAATAGCAACTAATCAAAGTTTACAAATCTTAACTTTAAAGTTTGGTTAAAATACCCAGTATCTGTCTAGAAAAATCACTGAGCATAGAACAGAATAGAATAGAATCGAGTACAATACAATTGGGAAATAAGGGTGTAATAAATAGGGTACAGAAGTCTTTGATTTATTTATTGGTTTCATATACAGTGTTGAACCTCAGCAATCTAAACACCAATCAGAAGTTGGCCAACTGCAGTGCCTTTCCCCTTTATAGTTATCTGGAAGAAAGCTTCATTTCATATACTACACCATTTCCCCAAGAGCTTACCTGTCTGTCATGTTGAGTTTATAAATTACATCAGCCTGAAAGAATAGGTAAAACATAAAAATCACAATCAACTGTGGTTTTCTGCTGTTTTTAAAAATGAAACTATTTATCAAATCCCAAGTTCATTATCAAGAAAAAAAAAATCACAGTAGTGATGTTACTCAGTTTAACACTGCCCTCCAACAGTGATTTACTGCTACAGTTCTGGTCACCCAAGATCAGGGAAGCACCAGATGGAACTGGACCAGATTCAGGTGAGTAGAATAACTAAGGCCTTCAAAGTAATAGAAGTCTGAGGGGCAAAGAGGAAAGTATGGAATGCTTTGCCTACCAGAATGAAGTTTGAGAGAAAAGATAAATATCTCTGTCTATATGTAATCAGTGGGAAACACCAAACCACAGAATCAAAAAAAAAAAATATAGAGAAGAACAAGTAAGTTTAATATTGGAAAGCAGAAGATGGCTCTAGAGAATACAGGTTTTGGAACAGCCTTGTGATAGGAAGGCTGTGTAAGTTAAAAAAAGTAATTGCTTTCCACATAGAGCATGCTGTGCCACAGAATCACAGAGAGGTTCAGGTTGGAAGGGACCACTGGAGGTCACCTGGCCCACCCTTCTTGCTCTGCAGGGTCCCCTGGAGCACATTACTTGGCATTGTGTCCAGATAGCTTTTGAACATTTCCAGGGAAAAAGACTCCACAGCCTCCCCAGCAATATCCATGGAAAGGGTTGTAAAACATTCCCTTCGTGAGAGCAGAGAATTGGACTTTGTGACTCAGGAATTCACTTTCACTATGTTTGTCTGCTCTTGAAAAATGGACTTTCAAATAACAAGCCAGATATACTGAAGTGCTTCAAAGCAGTAAGTCTTACCCGGCCCAGGAAATAGATTCCTCCACCTACAATGAAAGCTGATATTGCAGTGCCAAATACAGAGAACAGAATGATGGAACCAATGTTCTGAAAAAAATTACCCTGGAACATAATAACAAGTAAATTAGTGAAAATTGCCGGAGGGAAATCTCATGTTTGGGTTTGCATCTAAATTAGATTCTGATTCACAACTGGGTTTCCAATAATAGCCCCCTTGGCCAGGACTAGTGTTGTGAGACATGTCCATGGAAACACAGGTTCCCAGGCAAGGGGTGAGAACCCTTGGAAACCTTTTCCTCTCCTCTATCTGTGGAATGACGTCACCTTCCCCACTTCTGATCCTACTCCTTCCCAGTCTGGCTCCTTCACAGCAGCCCTTGTACAGCTCTGATGAGGTAAGAAACCTCTCCAGCCAAGGAAAAGCACAAGCCCAACACCTTGCCAGCAGTCAGTTATCAGTAACAACCAATGTTCTCTGTACTCAGGGTTGAAGAGGCTTAAATTTTGCACTCTCAATTCCCTAATGGTTAATATGATGGAATTTAATGCAATTATCCTAAACTTCATGAAGATAACTAAAAGCAGAATGTGTTCTAAACAAAACCTCAGCATGCAAAATGAGTTTCTGGCAGGGGCTGACCTTGTGCAGTGAATATCCAGATTCAAATATAATAGGTGGAAGCAAAAGCAGAAAAAACATATTTGGACGAAACATTTCTTCTTCCTGAAAAACAAAAATGAATCATAATTTCAATGATATCATCATCATTATTGAAATAACACCAAATCTTCCAAAAGGTAAATTATTAAAAAATATGTTGGAAAATGCAAATGGCATTAATCTTTCTCCCTTCCTATCACAAAGTAAAAGACTGAAGAACAGTAAGCTATTCCAGGGCTGCTACTTCTATTGTTGTTCTTTTTCAACCCAGTGACAGAAATCTAGGAGTTACTTATTTTAAATTACTGCCTCCAAATAAGCCGCAGAGAAAACAGGTTATTTATGGCAAAGTCTTTTTGTTTCCACAAAAAAGTATTCCCATTTTATCTCACAGTCTTGAAATCTGTACAGACTGCCAAGGAACAGTGACTTCTTGGACACTGTTTGAACAGAACAGGTTAACTGGGACCAAGGAAAGCTCATCACACCATCACCTCAGTGCACCTGCAGGAGACCAGGCTCACACCACTGGGAGGAGTCTGAGGCTGGACTCTTCTCAGCAAACACAATTTCTGTCTGAAATTCAGTGGTGCTATTCTTGATGGATCCTTTTTGCCATCACAGTGATATAAATGGCACCCAGGATGAGGCAAGATGCTATTTTTTGGTGCCCTCACTCTTTGTCACCTATTTCATTCCTTGGCTAATGCTGCTCATGGAGCTGTACCCCCAGCCTGGCACGCTGGTTTTTCTGCAGGCAGACTAAGCAAAGAAGGCAAATTGTTCCCAGCTGAGTGGGCCTCTCTCTTTACCCACCTGTTGTCTCCCTCCTGGCTCCCCAGCAGAGCTTGTCACCTCTGCAAGCACCGATTAACTTGTTTAAATCCAGGTTAAACAGCTGATGGACTGTTCTGTTCAAACCCCAGCTTTCAAAACAGAGGTCCTCATCTCTTTAAAGTCTCGTTCCTGCCTGTACCACAGATAATCATCTTAAAGGATTTGGGGGGCTTAGAAAACAAAACTCATCCTTTAGACTGAGATGCTCTAGCCCAGGATTCTGCACGCACAGCTCCGTGCATGGGTGGCTGACACTGCCTGGTTCTGTCAGCACAGGAACTGCACTGGAACAAACTCTCACCCATCTGAGCAACTACACCTGAAACCAGAGCTGGACGAGGAGGCAAGAGCAATGGAAAGGAAGGACTGCATTTGTGGTGCATGGAAGCAGAGACCAGGAAGGTACAACATGAGGACTGTGATTATCAGCCATGGTAGCCAAGAACCACCAGCAAACACAAGGTCTTAGTGATGAGGGAACACTGAGTAAGGCATGATCATCAGAAATTACATTACAAAGTTCCTAGGGCAGGGATATGATCCAAGTTTTGCCTTGTACAAGGACATAGCCAGCAGTTAAATATTCTATTTTTAACCATGTCCGATAAAGAAAAAGTATCTAGTAAATATACAACCATTTAATAAAGTTCATAATTATTATTGATTAGAACATTTCACATCTGGAATTATGGCAGCCTCTGTTAAAACCTAAACTTGATTACAGTGAAAGTAACTTAAATAAGCAAATAATAATGTGATATCTGTGACCTTTTACCTTGGCTGATAATGTGAGCAAACCAGACACAGCTCCCCAGTGCTTCCCAAGATGTGACCAACACTTCCCAGATAATCACCATGTAATTCATCAGCTGGGATCAGTATTTACCATGTTAACAGAATGAGTGCTCAAATCAGAGCCACATTTCGAGCTTTCTTCTTTTTTCCTACATACATGATCTCAGTCAGATTATTTTATTTAACAAATAAGAAAGTATTTTAAAATGCTGATTTGCTGATTTTGTGGCTGTTTAACTGACAGTTCACTGCTCTGACAGTATGGATAAAATGTAGAAGGCAAAATCCTTGTTTCACTGTAGACTTCACCTCTTGGAGACATTTCTGCCAAGACTCTCTCTCTAAAAAATCCTACTATTACAAGTAGTCTTTTTAAAATGTTTAGGGACTGTTCTACAATTAAAAATTAATTATTTCAATTATACCTTCCAGTTGGCCAGCTTTTGAGCCTCTATGATTTTTATAAAAGCTCCCATAAGGATACCTAGGAGAGAATGAGAAAACATTCTGAAATAGCCACAAAACACATCACTGTTTATCAGCTCTCTAAGTTTTAAAAGTGCAAACAAGGCAAACCATAAAGCAGCAAGTCTTTAACTCCTAAATCACAAAACCACAAGGTTGTTTTGGTTTCCATATCCAAATACCCAGTTTTCAATACATTACATAATTCCAGATTTTTCCTGACACAACAGATTGTCTCTTGGGATATCCCAACCCAAACACTCATACTGAGAGTGTGATGCTTAGTGATGCAGAAAGACAACAGGCTTAACTACTCAAAACCACTTCTCATCTAAGCTGCATTCAAATAAAATTCCACCCTTCTTGCTGAAGAATCAGGAAGTTATGAGTTAGACATCTGTGCTTCATGTCACTTCAATGCTATTTGCAGTGTTAAAGCAGCTTAAATGACATCAGTCCTCTCCAAAGAAGTGAATTTCGCTTGAATGAAATCACAGCACTTTCTGGCAACAAATTCCAATCAGGGTGGAGACACTGTCAGAACTATTTCCCAAATGAACTACACATCTTTTAAGTCATGTAGAAATACTAATTTGAGTATAAAAGAATTTTATCAAGGCTGCTGCAAACTCAATGGTTAAAGGTTATTGTGCTCTTTCCTCCTATAAATCTTCAAACATGTAAGATGTAAGACAAAGGTTTCTTCTGGAAGTCAGGAAAATAACTCACAAACTGTTGTTAAAACGTTTTCAAGTAGTTACCAGGAATTTGTCTTTAGTCAGATTCCAGGTCTGTGTTTCTGCATAGCTGTGTTTTATTATTTACAGAACGGAGACTTCACAGTCAAACACTCTGATGTAGAAGAGAAGTACACAAAATGAAAGGTAAAAAGTGGCTGAGAAGCTCTAAGTACACTTTCCTGTACCTCAGGAGCCTTTATTCTCTCTATGCTGCAGCTAACAAAGGAGTCTTACAAATAGAATCACGTGGATTACTCCTGATGGATGTGTCACACACACAAAGCCGTGAGGCCTAAGCCTTCTTTCATACAAACATCTGTGAAGGCATCAGTCCCTGAGGATAGAAATAATTGTTCCATGAAATTGTTTATATGGAAAGGAAGCGCAAAACACTAATGAAGGAACATCAAAGGTCTGCTGTTCCTTGAAGGACAGAACGCAGATACAGCCACTCACATGCCACACAAACATGGGTCTCTACTAAGTTAGGCCTCCCACCCTGGGATGGCAGCTGGGCCAGAAGCCAAGGCCTAGAACACTGCTAATTTTTGCAGAGCAACAACACCATCTTCAGCTGCTACAGTCAGTACTTGTATCACTTAACAAAAAGTCTGTGTGGGGAAAAACCAAATGACAAGACCCAGAGCCCATACACCTGAAGGCATGGACGTCAGGAAGTGTGTTACTTCCTGAACTGATGCTCACTGTGGTGGGATTCAGGATTGAGAGCCCTCACACAGAACTAGGTTTAGACAGGATTTAAAAGAGAATCCCTTAACTCACTTCTTCTGAAGTGGAAGGGCTCCAGCATGACTTTGGGTAACTGGAGCCCTGAGTAGGCCACCCATGGCCTGTGGGCTACAGGCTGAACATCCCTATCCTGAGTCTGAGGCTTCAGTTAAAGGTTGGCTCAGTCTCTTCTTTCAAGGAAGAGCTAATCACAAGATGACTCTAACAGCATCACAGACAAAAAAGGTCCTTGCATGATATCAAAAATGAAATAACAACAATATCAAAGGAGGGTAATAGCAGAGTTAAGGGGACAGGACAGGTCTGAATTCAACTTACACCTTTACATAGCAGAAGTGACTTCTACCTGTGTATTACACACAGCACTACTAAGATTATGCCAAGCAAAGTCATGAGAGACCTGCACAAAATAATGCATCAACAAGAGGGTTTAACAGCAGCAGAATCAAAGTTTGATGCTGATTTTTAAAACCTGTCCCATAAATCTTTACTATTCCTTTATTACTAGACAAATGAACACAGTTTTTGATCAGCTGGTTCTATTAAATCAGGCAGATCAGTTTTGTCAAGGAGCTAACTGGAAAGTTAAGTTCTGTAAGAGTTAATCTAAGCCCCATTCTTTTGAAAATTTTACAGGAATCTTCTTATTACAACCAACCTTTATTTTTCCTGAGAACACGTTAAAACTCAGTAACAAATTAAAGAGAAAAAACTTTTCTGGCAACTATTTTTACCAATGAAATTCCATCAGCTTTTAAGGATGAAGATCAAAATCCAGCCTCAGAAAATGTGTTCCTGCCCTTTCCACCAGGAGAGTCACACGCCCTAGAAACCATAAACCAGAAACTTCCGAGCAGCTTAGACAATGGGAGGAAAAGCATTTGTGAAAATCATACCTATCTTCTCCGCTGTCACTTTTATTAGCCTTTAATAACTTCCTGAGAACATTTGCATAATTTACAAGCCAAAGCAGGACACACCTCACTTCTGGCACTGCTCACAAAACTGGATACTTGAAACTCAAGCTGTGCTCTTGCAGCTGTGCAGAGCATTCCCAGTCCCAGGGGGACCCCGAGCAGCAATGAGCCGCAAATTCCTGTGATTATCCCGATGCCGTGTCCTGTCACCAGCACCGACAGCAGTTCAAGTGTGACTGAGTCTATAAACTAAATAAGGCTGAAATGACACAGGACATCTGGGCTGCTACTGGGTATAACACCCTGCTGACTTCCAGGAACTGCATGTGCTGGTATCATCTCGCCTGGCCGGGGGGACAGACTGCAGCTCTGCTGTGGTTCACCCCAAAACCCACACGGGCAAGTTCCTGCACGGCCTCTAGGTGAGAACACAGCAGGTGCAGCTGCTGACTCAGTCTGAGCAGCAGCAACAACCCCGGCAAGAAATCTCCCTGTTTCATAAACAAGCTTTTGTTGGGACTGACAGGAGCGCAGGACACACCAACAATGAAATCCAACAGCTAAAATCCTTCTCCTGCTTCTGAGATGCCAAGAAGAAGAAACAGAAAGAGGAGAACGTCTGTGCCTCCGCTGCTCTGCACAGCTCAGCAGGAGCAGGGACACAGGCTGGCCCAGCACCTCCACTCTGCACTGCCCAGGACGTGGCTTGTGGCAGAATATACAGAATGACAGCCAAGAGAATCCAAAACTATGCCAGCAAGAGCAATCAATACACTGCTGAATTTTATATTGGGGATTATGCTTAAATTTAGAATAGCTATTTAATAGCTGTGGTAACCAACCTGATTTGAAGCCAAATCGACACCTTTCACCTGGGTTTTTGTATACAAAGAGGAAGGATACTGAAGGGATAGCAATGTCCTTTTGGAACCTTTTAGGACACTGGGAGATACATTCACCAGATACCTTACCTGTCCATGGCAATAAAATAAGGAGGGAGGGAGAGAGAAGTGTGTCAATAGTGAATCAGGTGCTGGGTGGTTTCTGTGGGGATGACAAGGTGAATCAGGGTGAGCTGCAGCAGCTCTGATCCATGTCATGACAGAAGCATAAAAGCACAAAAGTCTGAGGGATGCTGCTGCTATAAAAACACCCAGGAAATCCACACCAGGACAGGTTTCTTACAGGTCTGTTTGTTTTTCAGCTGCACAGAAACACTGGAACTCCTATAGGGCCTTGCAAGTGAATGTCCCTTGAATCTTCAAAACCTTCTACTATGTGAGTAACATGATGTGGTCTGCACCACACACAGTCATCTACAAATGCAGGGAGTTATGCTGCCAGAAAATATGCTTCTCTTTCTGCTAAGTAACACCTCCAAGATTTTCTCAATCTAGCACGCAAGATGCAAGAAGATCCCTTTTTCCCAGAAAGCATAAGTTACTGACAAGCACCAGAAAGCTCATTTCCTTCCACTGAGAACTTGTGCAAAAACACACTTAGGAAAATATGAGAGAAGACACCAGCCAAGCCCAGGAGAAAGTCAAAAATCTACCTGCTCAACTGGTTCTATGCTCCTCTGAGCTACACTGGGATTATAACTAAGTATCTTTGTCTTCTTGTGGTATTTTTAGAACAGCTGTCAGTGAAAGTGTCACTAGTAACAGAAGCAAAAATATCACAGAATCTTGCAGACAAGGCAGAGACAGCTGAAAAACTGCTGCTGGGAATACTTAGAACAGGCTCTTCAAACATCAGACAGCATGTAGAGAAAATGGTAAATGTATATGGCCTGATTTGCTCCTCATTCACAAAATCAGGAGCATAGGGTACAAATACATGAAATTACCCTAACATACAACTAAATACATACTCCAAATTTAATCCAAACTAGATTAGCACCTAATCTCCATGAAGGGTGCCATTGTTACAGCTCAAGTCATAGGAAGAGCTCTTGCCATGGTACTGCTGGATAGTTAAGGATCTGGCAGTCCAGGCAAGTTTTTAGGATAGTTGCAGTCCCCAGCTACATTAAAATCACACACAGAAACATAATTCTAACAACACTAACACAAACACATGTACCACTTCAAAGGGAAGGCTGGAGCCTGGTGGCCAGAGAGTGCTGCACATCTCCTACAGTAAGGATGCAAAATCAGAGGAAGATGCCAGGTAGTGACATCCCTGTGGGTGTCATTTTCCTGGGCCAGTCTCTGCCTGTATGCTCATTTATTTCTTCAGTGAATTCAACTCTATGAATTCATTGTTTTCTTCACTGCATGCAGTTTGCTGCATCTTTCTAGTGATGGTTAATACACAACAGAGCATTATCTCCACTACAGGCTACTGACAGTCCCTAGATTAACACAAGTCCAGTATAAAAATGTCATGGTTACTCACCTAAAGACACAACAGCCACACTCTCTGGTAAAAAATGAAGCCGGTATTCTATCAGTAAATGCACCAATATGATGCAAATAGCTATGAAGGGGAAAAAATAGTAGATTTAGATGTGTTAGAGGAGAATAAAATATACTTTTAAGTAGTATTTCTAAAATACACACAGCAAAACTTCTCATAATGATTTAGCAGACTTTGCTTTGGCAATAAACCAAAAAGCACCATAGTCTCAGCAGTAGCTCCCACCACCATAAATATTAAGGCAGCCTGGGATGTTCCTGAGCTGTTGGTCTCCATTCCTTGTGTTTGACTGCTCTGCTTGTGTCTGGCAGCACATCACCTGCTCCAGGCACCTGTCAGGGCTACAGTGACAGGCACGAGTGCTGTGCCAGGCTAAGGGACACCTGAGTGTCCCTCAAGGGAAAGTAAAAGCACCACAGCAGCAGGGAAGCCATGGATCACAGGAATGTGGCACAGCAGGGATGTGACTCTAACAGTGGTATCTGAACACACAAACAAGCCATAGAAACACAGGGTTGGAGATCAACTCAGGAACTTCAGGCACTTTACATCTGGGGCTTGGCTTTGACACAACACAGAACCAACCTGCTTCTGGGGCTGTTCCACTTCACAACATTCCTAAAGGCCATTTTCCAGAGTGGGGCCCACACATTCATGTTCACCTCCCAACACTCTTAAATGAGAGATTATGAATGGGAATAATGATGAACAATAAGCTTCCATACTGGCTTTACTTTGTTCAGGGAGTCCCCCTGTCCCCAGGGTGATGCTTTTAAGATCCATTACGTTATCAGACTGGCATACAGATTGGAACATTGCCAAAAAAAATCACAGCTTGTTTGGTAATTCCCAGGAATGCAATTTTACCATGAATGGTCCTTTTAAAACTCAGGAGACACACATACTCAAAAATACTGCATTTTGCTTTGGTCTTTCTTTTATTCACATCCAGTATGTCAGTGAGCTCTGAGAACAGAGGAACCCTCTCTGAAGACACACAGGTACCTCAGAAGTAAGGGGAAGCCTTCTACTTTTTGCTGCCCTTAATAGTAGTTAGAAGACATTTTTTTTTTAACCTTAAATGACCTGCAGAAGTTGGCACACTGCTGCCAACTCTATACCTTTTATTTCCTATATTTGCTACTGGAAAAATCACCAGTCAGAAGACGGGGTGACCTGTCTGCCCCAGCAAAGTCTCTCAGTGCTTTGGAGGAACCAAGAACAAGCACAGAAAGGAAAACAGACAAACCTTTCACCCTCCTGAGAGTTCTGTTATTGGTACAGTTCTGGCTCCAGCACTGCTCTAAGCAGAAGGTGAGACAACTATATTCTCTTGAAGAAAGACAACAGCCCAGAATTACAGAAAAGTCTGGTGAGCACATGCCACCCAAAATGCCTCTACCTGCACAAGTGTCAGTGATGACACTCTGCATGTTGTCATCACATCCCTGCACAAGTGTGAGAAATTGAGGAGAGCCACAAAAACAGATACTGAAATGGAGTACTTGTGCTTGTAAATCTGAGTGTCATCCACTGGCTCTGGGGGCTTCATGAGGGCAGGAGTTGTTACACTGACACCTTCCAGTGCACTGTTCTCAAACTGCCCAACACCACGGGCCATCCTGACAATGTCTGTTCCACACATGAACAGTGCCAGGTGCTTGGTAAAGAAGGTAAAGACAATTAAAACATGTTTGCACTTTGAGACCATGGTGAGAATATTTGCACTGGTCCCCAGCCTTCCACAGGGTTGGGAGGGCCAGGCAGTTACACACCAAACTTCCCAAATCCCTGTGCAGTATCCTACAGCACAGAGAGAACCAAACTACTATGCCTGTGAGTTGGCCTCTGTCCTCAGGCACAGAACACGTTAACAGAGATTAACAGACTTTCAGTTCATCATTCACCTATAACAAGAAGACTAAAAAAAATTGTCATGCCACTAGACTGCTCCTCTTGCTGTGCTTGGACTCCAGTCTGGACTGGCAGGATGGGCTTGGGAGGTGTGGGTGCCACCAGCTTGGTCGTAGCAGCCAGCAGAGTGTGGAGGGTGGCATTGATGACCTCATGGGTGACATTTGCAGACCTGTCAGGATAATACAAGATGTGATCACACTGGAAGGGAGCAGCACGACAGAGACTCAGCCTACTGAGGACATGCACGGACCAACCAGTCACCAGATCACACCGAATCTGTGCTGCTGACCAATTCGCTGAAAGTTATTAAAAGCAGTCTACGACCACAAATACTGCAAGGTCAGGTTAACGGAGCTGACTACCGCTGGGTTATCTCGCGCACTGCAGACACCAAACCCTCGGCACCGCACCCGGGAGCGATGAAAGCTGACACAGGGCACGAACAGCCCGCCGTCAGAACGATCCCACCGCGGGGCCCGCACCCGCCGGCTCCTCCCGCCGCCCTGGAGCTCTCGGCGCCGCGCGGGGCCGCTCCGAGCCCCTCACTGCACCCCCGGAAGCTGCTGCTGAAGGAAAGGTCCCCCCGGCCGGCACGGCCCGACCGTCCCTCGCAGCCCCGCGCTCGCTCAGTCCCGCACTCACTCCGCCATCTTGCCGGCCTCAACCTCCCGCCGCACCCCGCGCGCCGCCAGTTCCGGCGCGCCCGCAGCCGCCGCTCTGGCGACCACCTCCGGCGAACTCTATGGTGGGTGCGGGGATGGCCGCGGGAGCGCGAGCGGGGAGGGAGGGAGTCACGTGACAGCGGGGCCGGCCCCGTCACGCGCCGGAGACGTCACGGTTCCCGCGCTGCGCGCGCGGGGGTGGGGGCGCGCGGGGCGCCCCCTCCCGGCGGGGGCGGAGACTGCAGCGCTCCCTCCGTCAGGGTCGCCATTGCTGGCAGGGGTGGCAGTGCTCCTTATCCCTCAGAGCTGCCACTGCTGCCAGTGCTCCTTATCCGTCAGAGCTGCCACTGCTGCCAGTGCTCCTTATCCCTCAGAGCTGCCA